>NW_001849419.1:77698-96955 GCF_000209065.1 Trypanosoma cruzi
TCGCACGGGGGAGTGCAGTACAATTCAGTCCATGAAGAATCCGGCATATCTTGTTCGGGCAAGTGGGGACACCATTTGGATGATCACCCGTGAGGGGAAAGTAACGTGCAGGAGCTGGATAATCTGGAGCTTAATTTTAAGTTGAAGCTTCAGCAGCAGGCATACAGAGAGGTGATAAAAATAATTCATCGAAAACAACTCCAAGGACAGGCGCTCGTTGGTTACCTCCACAAACATGGACACTCAGAAATTGCGTTGCACTTTGTTACCGAACCTTTTACAAGGTTCAACCTGGCAGTAGAATGTGGAGCCCTTGAAATTGCAAAGAGTACCGCGATGGAGCTTAATCAAGCCTCAGTTTGGAGGCGCTTGGCAGAAGCGGCAAAAACAAATGGTGATATCCAACTTGCACAGTTTGCCAATTCAAAGGCTTTAAATTTTCACGGAGGAGCATTGCTCTCCTTGATTACTGGGAACATGGCGGCTTTGGGTCATTTGGTTGACACAACCAATGATGACAATTTTAAACTACACTATGGATTGTATCTTGGCGATGCTCAGAAACGTGTCCAGATATTAGCGAATGCGGGTCAACTGCCGTTGGCATATCTTACGGCAAAATCAAATGGGCTTGATGATCTGGCGTCCGCAATTTTCGATAAAATGGATCCTGATGTATCTGAACGCATGTTGAAGGCGAAAGTCCACCCTATTTCAGAAATTCCCAAGCCAGTCGCTGTGACTGAGAATTGGCCAATGTTACAAGTGGAGGAATCCATGTTTGCTCGTCTATTAAAGGAGCCAGGCCAATTGAACGCTGCCCAGGCCGTCCTCGGTGACGATGAGGAGGAGGAGGATCACGCAGGTGCTGGATGGGATGAGGACGATTATGATGATACTAATAACAATGCGGGAATGAGTATGGATGGGGAGCGGGAGGAAAGAGAAGTAGAGGGTGAAGGGTGGGACGATGACCTTGAGATTCAGGTACCACCAGACTACGGGGCGGACGGGGCACAGAAGGGAGCGTACGTTGTGCCAGTGGAGCACCCGCCGCTTCCTCAGCACTGGGTTGAGATGTATTCACTTCCGGCATTCCACGTCGCGGCAGGATCTTTTGCAACGGCTTTTGATTTGCTGCGACGCCAAATTGGTTTGTGTGACCCTGAACCACTGAAACCGTACATGATGAACCTGTGGACCTCCGCAAACGCCTCACGACCGTCATGGATTGTTACATCCGTTGTGTTCCCCTTGACCAAATATCCGTCTGGGGAACAACGGGGTGCCCATCACGCTCCTTTGCTTCCGGAATACATTCCGGTGTTGACAGAGAAGCTTCGGGCCGGATACACGGCATTTGTAGAGGGACGCTTTGCGGATGCCCAAGCTCACTTTGTTGGGATCATGCATCAAGCAGTTTTTGCCACGTACGAGGACGAAAAGCAGCGCGCATCCCTTCTTGAGCTTATTACAATTGCTTCTGAATATGCGCGCGCTCTCAGCGTACAACTTCACTGTCGCAGTATTGACGGAAACTCTAAGGAGGCACTGGAGCTCTCTCTATATTTTACGCACTTTAAGCTTCAGCGTTCTCATCTCACCCTGGCCCTCTCCCAAGCCATGAGCAAGGCATACAAAATGAAAAACATTAAAACCGCTGCAGCTGTCGCCAGAAGACTTCTTGATCAAGACCCCCCAAAGACAAAGGCGAACCAGGCTTTGGCAATTGTGGCGGAAGGGGAACGAAATCCTACGGATTCGGAGAAATTGGAGTACGATGAACGCAACCCCTTTTCCCTCTGCTCCTTCTCACATCGCCCCATGTACAAGGGAACGATTGATCCAGTACGATGCAGCTATTGCCACTCCCCTGCGCATCCGGAACACAAGGGGAAAGCGTGCCCGGTGTGCAAAATTGCCCTTTTGGGCGCAGAGACAGCTGGTCTTGTCAACCGGGCTTAGAGAACGAGTTTCTTTTGAAACCCTCTTTTTTTTTTGTCCTGTTGTGATGTTCTAAGCGTAAATTTATTTATACAGCCATGTGTTTATATATTTATATATTTATTTATTTATGAGAGAGGGAGAGAGAGAATAGAGAGGACGAGAATTAAATGGTAGCCACAAAAAAGCAGGAAGAAAAAAAAAAAAAAATTAGCCAATCAGACGAGGTGAGGAAACAGAAAAAAGGTCCAAAAAAACAAGAACAACAACAAAAGGATCTTCACTTTTTTTTTTCTTCCTGAAATACCCGCTGCCTCCATAACATAACACTTTGCGCGACACTTTTTTTAGTTGTTGTTGGGGACCGCTGTCGTCCTGAAGTGGCTTCGGGAAAAGTATTTTCTGCCGTGCCGGGATTCAACCCCTGAAGGAGGAACACTTACTGTTTTTCTTTTTTTTTACATGTATATTTATATTTCTTTTTTTTTTTTTTTTTTTTTTTTTGATGAAACGTTCTTGCGAAGAACTGAGACTGCTGTAGGGGAAATGACAGGGTGGAACCAAAAAATGGCGAGGGCGGCCTTCCGTCGCTCGAAGTTTCGTCGCCTTGCCTGGGGGGATGGTGATCCGTACCCGTACACCCCGCGGGCGACATTCCGCTACCAGTGGGACGATTGGCCCTTGTGGGAAAAAATATGGCATCTCGCCATTGGCATCATAGGTGTCGAGTTTTCCGTGTGGGCCTACTACTCCAAACTGAATAGCCGAATGGATTGGGCCCGCGAAGAGGCTCTGCGCCGCATGCGACTAAGACGTGAAGCTCAGGAGCTTATGATTTTGGAGGGAGAAAAGTTTGATAGTGATATTCAGCCGGACCGTAGATAGAACAAATGTATAGAAACGTGATAGTGGATGTTTGTTACGTTTTTTTTTTTTTTTTTTCTTTGCATATCAAGGGGATTCTTTAGTTATTGGTTTTTGTTTGGGGTATCGTCTAGTAGGAAAGTTGCTGCTAAAAATCAGCCGTGCATTGTGTGTGTGTGGTGCCCATCGCGGTACGTTTGAAGTTGGTTTTAGATACGTATTCGTTATATTTTATAAGCTAACATGAGCAAGTTTGTCGCTGTGGATAACAAATAAATGCACACAGAAATGCATTACAACAATGTTTTATGTTTATGCCTTTTTTTTTTTATTCAGGATTTTTGTTGAAAATATTGCGGCAAATTTATTTTTACTTCTTATTTTTCTTTTTTTTTTTGAATGGGAAGGGCGGAAATGGCCCAAAAGAGCGGATTGGTATTGGGTGCATGTGGTGCGCTTGGAGAAGCCGTAACAAAATTACTACTGGAAAAAAAATGGAATGTAATCGGAGTGGATATCGTCCCCAAAAAACTTCTAACAGATTCTTACACACATGTTGTTTTGGACAATATGGCCTCTGCCGAGGCCCAGCAGGGCGTGATGCTCGAAGCTGTTGCTAAAAGTACACTTTTGGATGCCGTCATCAATGTTGCCGGGGGCTGGGCAGCGGGTAGTGCAGCTGACAGTTCCGCTTCTTGTGCAATGGAATCTTTGATTCGTCAGTCGTTGTTTTCTTCTATGGCTGCTGCCCACTTGGTCTCCCAACGCGGTGGTAAAAACTGTTTTCATTTATTGCCAGGTGCAGCCGCAGCCCTTGGTCCAACCCCCGAAATGTTGGGTTACGGGGTGGCGAAGGCTGGCGTGCATCAATTGACGAAGTCTCTTGCTGCCAGCAATTCAAAGCTGCCGGAGGGGGCATGCGTTGTGGCTCTTCTCCCCACAATCCTTGACACCCCTGCAAACAGGAAGGCCATGCCCAATGCCGACAGGAGTTGTTGGACGCCCCTTGGTACTGTAGCGGAATTTATTGTGGATTGGGCAAACGGCGTCAATCGGCCGCCAAGCGGCTCGCTTGCTCTTGTAACTACAAAAGACGGGGGTACGAAGATAACATTTCAATATTGACGGGGAGAGAGAAGAAATTTATCTCTTACAAAAGAGAACTTCTAGTTTACTGGACGACCACGGAGATACCCTCACACTTTATTTGCGTATAGAGAACGAGAGGGAAAGGAATTAATGTGTCATTTTTTTTTTTTTTTTGATGAGGAGATGCACGGTTTTTGTGGGTCGCCTGCTGTTCTTTGTAATCATTTTGTTTGCTCGCTTGTACTATTCTTTTTTAATTCCTGTTGTCGTTTTTGGGATTATTATTAGGAATTTTCTGCTTTTTGCGTGAGGTTTTATCTTTGTAACGGTGTTTACAAATCAAAAAAAAAAAAAAATGGCTTCCGGTGGTTCTGTAATAGGTGTAAAATACAATGGTGGAGTCCTTTTGGCGTGCGACACGCTTCTTTCGTATGGTTCTCTTGCAAAGTGGCCGAATATCCCCCGCATGAAGCTGGTAGGCGCGTACACTGTTATGTGTGCTACTGGCGACTATGCAGACTTTCAGGAAATGACAACAATGATCGAAAACCATGTAAACAGACAACAAATGTATGGTGGCGGCGCACTTACCCCAAATGAGGTCTTTTGCTACCTTCAGCGTCACGTCTACCACAAACGCTCGCAGTTTGAGCCATGCCTTTGCCGTTTTGTTGTGGCTGGGTGTCACGGAGGCGAACCATTTCTTGGCGGTGTGGATGACGTGGGCACTCGATGGACTGACGATTGTGTCGCCGCCGGATACGGCGCGTACATTGCGCTTCCGCTTCTTCGGCAGGCACTGGAAAAACCGGGCGGTCTGACACGCGAAGAGGCCATTCGGGTCATTAAGGACTGTCTGCGTGTATTGTTCTACCGGGAATGCCGTGCTATTAACAAATTTCAGATTGCTGATGCCACGAGCGATATGGTGTCGATTGGCGAGCCATTTGAGGTGGAAACCAACTGGGAATACGATGGTTTCTGCTTTGAAAAGACCGCAATTATTCGTTAGAAGTTCTCCTTGTCACCGTCACCAGGGAGGGCAAATGAGAGGCGGGGAGAGAAAAGAAAATAAGCGAGAGGAGGGAGATGAAAGAAAAAAGGAATGTTTTTATCATCATTATTATTATTACTTCTTCTTTTCCATTCAAATTAATTTTTTATGCGTGTTTTTTTCTTTTGCCGATTTACCTGTCGGCACCCCTCGCAGGTTTTTGTTTTATACGTGTTCTTTGCTCTTTTCTTTTTGCCTGCATGACGATTTACACCTGCTTCATACGTGTCTCTCCTAAAGGATGGGGTGAATAGGTGGTGAGCAAACAAAGAAAAGGAAGTGACGAAGGAGAGGAAGAGAGACGGAGAGGAGTAGAAAATAATAATAAAAAAAAATAAAAAAAAAAAAACAATCAATCAAAAACCCGAAAATAACATTTTTCCTTCATATTTGCAATATTTATCCGTAGACTGTAATGTCTACATCGTCTGGGAGGGATGGTCTGGCGTCGACCATTCGCAGAATTGCAAATGACCCAGAGAAACGTGCTGTTATGGTGGAGGATGAGATCAAACGTATAAAGGAACTTCAAAGGAAGAATTTGCAAGAATATGAAAACACAATTTCTTCCTTGTTAGTGTGCCTGGAAAGCTTTGATGTGGTGCAGAGCGTTGCGCCTGAGATTAAATGTGCCCTCACCGTGCTTGACATACTGCTTGGTCTTGGATTGACGACTATTCAAATGTCTCAATGCAACAGTTATGCCCGACTTTGTCTCTGTGCACTAAATGACACTTCTCTTGCGCCGGCGGCTGCGCAGACATTTGCTAAGACACTTGTAGACGGTATGGCATCAGACTTTGCTCGTGGTGAGATTGATGAGTCGCTTTCATGGATTGAGTTGAGCGACGTCACTATGCGAGCCAGAAGAATGTGTGGGTTGCTGGTTCTGCGGGAGGTAGCGCTACGGATTCCAATGCTGATCCTTTCCAAGTTAAATATTCTCTTTGAAAAATTGTGGAGTGGTTTGGCCTCATCGGATGAGATGATACGTGACACATCGACGCAATTATTTAAGGTGTGTGGAAAATTACTTAGTAGCCGATCACCGACGTTGCGTGCCAAAACAGTAGACGCATTACTTCACCAGCTTAAATCCAATCTCGCCGCAAAGTCACGAGATTGCAATTTGGCTGGCTTGCTAGCTTTTGAGACGGTAGTGATGAGCTCAATGGGTTGTCCTTCTCAGCCACGTTATGAAGATTTGTCCATTATGTTGCTACCCTATGTCATGTCTGGTGGATCTTCAACGAACTCCGAAATTGTGCGGAAGCTTCTTTTTCATTGTCTTGTTGTGCTTTGCCGGTACAGCACGACATTGTTTATAGCCAATCAACTGAAGGACACGGTGAGTTTTGCCCTGAAATCTATCCGAAACCTGTTCCAACACTGTGCTGCTTTTGACATGCTTAGTGAAATTATCCCGATGGTTGGTAAAGGAGCCTTTACGCCTTTTGCGAAAGAGACATGCGAAGCCGTCCGGTTCATATCTGAACGTTCCCCTACACCATGCTGGGAGTCACTGAAGTGTTTCTCGGTGATATTTAGAGAGTGTCCGTTTGCGGATGTTGAGAGTTATATCGAGTCATGCATAGAAAATATTTTTAACTGGGGATTGTCATCACAGCTGATTGAGTGCATGAGAGACATTATTTCGTCTTCCAGCACAAAATGCCGGACGAAACTGGAGGAGGCGCTTTTGGACATGATTTCTGTGACGCTTTGTGGTTTACCATTTCGCCAGGTTACGGGGACTCGAACAAAGGATGTTATTTATCCCGAATTGGAGCCAACAGAGAGCCAAATTGTGGTAGCGCTTAACGCATTGATACAATTTGGATTTTCTGATTCTGAACTTATGGGTGACTTTCTTCGTGATTCCGTTCTTCCGCTCATTGATAATCCGAGTGCGTCTGTGCGGAATGCTGCCATTAGCACCATCGTTTCTCTTTTGATTCCGCCTGGAATAAAGGGTGAGTTGACGATGGCTCGTCGAATATGTGTGGATATGATTGTCTCACGCATGCTTGTTGTTGGACTGGCAAACCCGGATCCGGTGATACGAGCGACCATTCTCTCCTCTTTTACTCCTTCATTTTATCCGTATCTCAGTGAGTTGCAGTTTTTAACTCAGTTATTTTCGGCACTTGGGGATGAAGACATACGGTGCCGTATTGCCGCAACGGAGTTGTTGTGTCGAATGGTGAGTCATGACCCGTCGCATATTTTGCCTGTTTTCCGCAAAGAGGTCCTACATATTCTTTACGCACTCTCTAGAGACGACAATAAAAATACTGTACTAAATGGACTTCTTTTGTTAGATGCGGTTGCGTCCAACGCTCCTCAATTTGTGGTGAACTTAACGGATGGCATCGTTAAAGCTCTTGGGCTTCACTTCACATCGCTTGAGATTCACTCGCAAAAATTACAACCACTTCTTCGTTGTTGTACTTCCGTCGCTCGTGCAGTGCGTTTTTTTGGTCACAACAAACCCGTTTTTACAAATGAGGTGGAGCGTGTTTGTGAGTTGTTAGACATGCTCCCGCTCGATACGGAGTTTGCTACCTCTCGTTTATGGTGTCTGCGATTTCTTGGCGCCGCTCTCGGTCCTCAAATTGGGGGCCGTTCACCGTATGATGTATACCCACACCTGTATCGTCGTCTTTCTGGAATACTAAAGAATAGTGATGATGACCTGAATTTGCGCCTTGAGGCACTACGCTGTGCCGGGACTATTGGAGCATTGGACACCAGTGTCTTTCAGTCACTGGGTTTAGGCCACAGTACACATCAAATTAAATTGGAACGAGGCACCTCACATGCACTTAGTCATGCAATGTGTTGCCGTTATGTGTTAAGGGCCATTGCTTCTTTGCTAGATCCAAATGAGAAACGAGTCTCGGTGAATAAGGACACCTTGTTGCGAATAGGCATCCAAACGATTCTGCAGATTGGCGAAAGTTGCCCGTGTTCACGTGCTGAAATGACAGTTGTGATTCACCCCGTTGTGCGTGCTGCTAGTGAACTTAGCGCTGGACGCCTTCTTGGCGTTGTCTTGTATGAGTTGACACAAATCATAAAGTACGTTGGGGCGGCTGCGCTTTCAGAGGTGAACGTTCTTTATACGTTTTTTGATGTGGTCTGGGACAGGTGTCCTGCATATCGCTTTCTTATTGTACGTCTTGCCTCAACAATTGCCAGCTTTAGAGACAAGGGAGATCAGAAGTATCGACAAAGTGATGCTCGTGTAATTCCCATTAAGTTTGATGCCCTCAATGATGCCGATTCCTCCGAGTTTTTGAGATATGCTATTCTAGAGTACATTGTGAGGCACACGGAAACACTTCGGTTCTGTGCTGAGATTGTTGTTCTCAACCTACTTCGTGCCACACAGCGGAGCTCTGTAGACTTTGTAGTGTATGTTGTGACGGCTCTTCGTGTGGTGTGCTGGAGGTTAAACGCGGATGAGCTTGCTGGTGTCATTGTGCGTGGACTTCTTAGTGCCTTAAAGTTGCATTCGTCAGCCCTTACGAGGGTCACGGAGTATACATCTTTTACGGATCGAATCATGAGTGTCTTCTGTGTGCTGATTGTCCAGCTACAGGGAGAGTTTATTAAATACTCTTCAGAGGTTATCCAAACCCTCAAGACGCTCCGCATATCCAACTCTGAGTTCACGACGCTGCAAGGGCTATTAATAAAAGGATTTCGTTGTGCGCTGAGTGAAACTTCACTAAAAGAGCATCACGATCAAGTTGTATCCCTTCTTAAAAAATGTAAATCGATGGCTGTGCGAGGAATATCTCGACTTGGAGAGGTATGGAGTGCAAGAAGTAACACGGAAGACACAACAGCGGCATTTGGCGATGACGAGCGGCCTTTGCCCGTAGCGGAACAGCGAATCATTAACACAATTAAAACGGTTTCACTCACAAAAGAGGAATGGCTTCGATGGATCGATCACTTCTCCATATCTGTCATGCAAGAATCACCATACCGTGTGTTTCGTTGCGTTTCGCTACCTATTGGAACTAATGCAACTTCTCTTGTAGAAAGATCGCCTGAGTTTACACAGGATATTTTGCGTCTTGCATTTCGTGCCCTTTGGAACTTTGGAAGCGCATCTATTCGCTCCTCTATTGTGGACTTTTTTCGACAAACTCTACAACAACCCATATGGACCTCGGCCGTACCGGATGATGTCATCACCGGAATGCTTTCCCTGATAGAGTATATGGACATTGTTGGGATGACGCTTCCCATAGCAGCAAATGATCTTTCTGAATGTGCATGGCGCCGGGGTATGCTGGCAAAGGCGCTTTATTGGCGTGAAGCCGCCTACCGTGAGGATCCTGCAAGTACGGTAGAATCCCTTATTATCCTTTATAGTGAATTACACCAGCGTGATTCTGCTGTTAGTATTCTTAGTCAGGCAAATGAAAATCAGAAACGGAATTTACTTCAACAATCAGGACTTCTCAAGCTTGCCGGGTATACAGAGTTCTTGCAGCTTACACAGCGAGAGATTGACAGAGACTTTGTGGGTTCTGAAACTAGTAGTGAGAGTTTGGCGAGACCACTGCCGTACCGATCAAAAAATTTTAGACGTATTCGCGGAGTTGCAGGCCGTTCACTATCAGATGTTAATGGATCCTTTCGTAGTGAAGATGCGACTCTTGACTTACATTTGGAGCGAGAGGTAAGGCAAATGGTGAGTTTAAGTGAATTTGGAGAATATGACGAGGTGATTCGTCAATGGGAGGCGGTTTTTAAGAGGCATAAGGAGAAGAAGGTGGAAAATGAGGATAATATTCTTTTTTATGTCTCACAGTATGCTGCAGACGCCTCCATACGATTGCAGTCGTGGAGTACGTTGGAAGACACGTTGTTATGGATGCCGCGGGATAGTGTGCAATACCACATAGCACGGGCTGCGTTTTTTATTCACAAGGGTCAGTACGATGAGGCTTTTTTGGCTGTGGATGAAGGCCGTAAACTTCTGCTAGATGACCTTTCTGGACTTTTGCATGAGTCTTATATAAGAGCCTATGAAATTCTTGTAATTGCACAGGAATTGTCTGAGTTGGAGGAGGTGATGACGGCAAAACGCGCCAAGGAAACGTCATCCATGGAACACTTTCGTCGTATTTCACGACTTTGGGATCAACGTATCGAGATGATGTCGCCTACTGTTCCTGTGTGGAAGCAGGTTCTCAGCGTGAGGGGACTACTTATTCCCCCAAGTGAGGACGTCACAACACAACTGCGTTTTGTAAAACTCTGTCGACGTGAAAATGCGAAGCAGTTAGAACGCTTCACCTTATTTCAACTTCTTGGCCACCGCTGTCCAACTTACGAGCAGTTGATGAGCTGCAATGCCAACCCACGTGTGGTGATGCAATACATCAGTTTTCTTTCCGCGAATGGAGAGTTGGGTCCAAAGAGCCCGTATGGTCTTGAGAGCGATCTTCTTAAAAAACTGATTGACACGCATTCCAAGGTGGAGAACACGATTTTACTCTCTCGCGCCTATGCTCGCCTCGGTACTAAGACAGAGCTGAAAGAAGCCATAGAATGTTACAAGGCCGCAACGTTGTATGATCCCAATTGGTTTCATGCATGGCGTATGTGTGCTGAGGCGAATGTTGAGCTTTTAAACACGAGCTACTCTGAAGCTGCGTACGCCGCGGCAATTGAGGGTTATATTCAAAGCATCAAGTTGGGAAACTCGGACTCTACGATGATTCAGGATGTGCTGAAGTTGCTCACGTTACTGAGTCGCCACTCGGATTCAGACAAAGGACTGATAAAGTTGCGTGAAAAAGTGTTAGATGTCTCATCACGAGCATGGTATTTAGTTGTACCTCAACTTATTGCTCGCCTGGACTCTGGATCAGATGACAGCTGCCAACTTATTGCAGATATTTTGACTTCGGTGGTCTTTGATTACCCACTTTCTTTGATATATCCGTTGAATCTGTGTGCCATGTCGGACTCGGAGCGACGCAAGAAATTGGCAACCATGATTCTTGAAAAATTGAAGTCTAAGTTCCCTGTCATTGTTCTTCAAGGTCGTATTCTTATTGATGAGCTTCTTCGTATATCGGATTTGGTCTACGAGAAATGGTATGATCGGTTGGATACAGCTGCAACGGCCTTTTTTGGCCGTAGAAACTGTCATGAGATGGTGGAGACGTTATTGCCAATGCATGAGGAGCTTAATAGAGCGCCGGAGACAATTGTTGAAGCCGAATTCACATGTAAATACAGCAGCCGCCTTCAAGAAGCACGCGAATGGCTGAAGTCCTACACGCGAACCGAATCGATTGCGGATTTACATTCCGCTTGGCATATATATCATGGAGTATATCGACAGATTGATGAACAAATAAAGTCTCAGAATCGATTACAATTACCATTTTGTAGTCCAAAACTTTTTGAAGCGCGAAATCTTTCAGTAGGCATTCCTGATGCTATGCCGACGGATGATGGTAATGTTTCTTGTATTGCTTCTTTTAACGACACCCTTGTTGTTATTGCGAGTAAGCAGAGGCCAAAGCGTTTAAGTGTAATAACAACGGAAGGTAAAAAACAAAAATATCTTCTAAAAGGACGAGAGGATTTACGGCTTGATGAGCGCGTTATGCAGCTCTTTCGTCTTGTGAATACGCTGATGATGTCTGACTCAAGAACTTGCAAGAATTTTGGTTTTCAGATTCAACGTTACTCTGTGACTCCACTGAAGGACACAGTTGGAATTATCGGTTGGGTGGGTGGATGTGACACTTTTCACGAGTTGGTCAAAAAGTATAGGACTTCTCGTGGCGTCCCTTGTGAGTTAGAATTGCGAATGCTAAATCAAATTATTGTCTTTGACCAGCCCAAAGCATATGACTTTCTTACCATCATGTCCAAGGTGGAGGTAATGGAGTTTCTTGCCGACCATACGACAGGACATGATATTCGCAAAGCTATGTGGGCTTCTGCTGCAAGCTGTGAGACTTGGTTGGAGCAGCGACAGGTGTTTACTACATCCTTGGCAACCACAAGTGTGGTAGGGTACATATTAGGTTTGGGTGATCGTCATCCAAATAATATGATGATCCAACGTACATCTGGTTTAGTTGTTCACATTGATTTTGGCGACTGTTTTGAGGTTGCCATGACACGTGACAAATTTCCCGAAAAGGTTCCTTTTAGGCTTACTCGAATGTTACGAAATGCATTGGACGTTTCAGGTGTTGACGGGGCATTTCGTACGATTGCAGAGACGGCCATGTGGGTATTACGTGATGGAAGTCACAGTGTCCTTGCCATACTGGAGGCCTTTATTCAAGATCCACTTATCTCATGGCGACTGATGAATCGACCAGGAGAGGAACCACAGGCATCGGCAGATCACCAAGCCTTTGAACAAATGGGAGCCAGGAAACTTTATTCACCGGCTGCATTCACAGGGGATCCCCCTAGGGATAGTGTCTCAACATTGGCTATAAAAACGGCCTACGTTGCATCTGTGGGGGAGGAGATTGACATGGTTCATAAGGGCGTGACTATCTTTGAGCGTGTTCGTTCAAAGTTAAAGGGTGAAGATTTTCTGCAGAAGAAGGGGGGTACCGCAAGCATGGATCCCAAGGTGCAGGTGGCTCGGCTCATAGCAGAGGCGACAGACATTACAAATGTTGCGCAGTCATGGTCTGGGTGGTACCCGTTTTGGTAGGGTGTTTTTTTTTTGGCCTTGTCGTTTACCTTTTCTATTTGTGTTATTGCTGGTACTTTTTCTTTTTGTTCATGCTTTGCTGCCGCTATTTCCTTTTTTTTTTCTTTTTGTGTGTGGTGCCGTCTCTTTTTTCATGGGTAATTCTTTTTTTTTGGCGGCGGTGGTGGTTTTGGTGTTTGTACTGCTTGCCGAGCCGAAATTGCAGGCGATTTTCCCCTTGCCGGGCACCGTAGATTGGGAGATGTGGAGAATGTGCGGGAAAGCAACGGGATGGGAAATGTTGTCTGTTATGCGTTCATCTTTTTTTTTGTTGGTTTATTCTTTCATGCGGACGCCGCAAGGGGCGTTAAGAGGGCAGCGTCGTTGTTGTTTTTCTTTTTTTTTCTTTTTTGTTGTTGTTGATTTAATTGGCGAGGAAAAAGAGTTTGCCGCTTCCCCAAGCAAGATTCTCTGCATTGGGGGGTTTTTGTTTCGTGCGAAAGGAGCGTGGGAACCCAATTTACATTTACGGGACTTGAGGGATGAAACAGTCGCTCGTCCAGGCATTGGACTCAGTTGGGGCGAAGAGGAAACCGAAGGGAGCTGTTTATGATGCGGCTCTGATCTCGGTGGCGTTTATGACGTCAAAGAGCATGGCTGCCCGCGGAGTAAGGTTATCCTTGCTACTGAATTCCTTCGTACGCTTACCAGAGCTGCAAAATTGGAGGTGTAGTTACTACGAATGGAAAGAGAAGAAAAAAAAAAAAACGTCAAAGGGGAGAGGGTTCGCTTTGGAATTTCATGAGGTGTGCGTGTGCGCGTTTTTGTTATGGCGAGTAAAAATTTTTTTATTTGCTTTTTCCTTTAATTAGTTTTTCTAGTAAAGTTGTCAGCCATGCACCAGGGTGCACCGTATATGCAGTATGCAATTTACCCCTCACAGCAGCCGACGATGAAGCCTTACCCTACAATGGCCACTGTGTCTCCGGAGACGAGGAATATGCTCAACCTTCTTGAAAGCCTCTTTAAGCTGGAGTTGCGTGAGAAGGCAATTTTAGAGCTGGCCAAGCACAGAGATTCCTTTCAAAAACTTGGACCGTTCTTGTGGTACAGCGTAGGCACTATGGCTATTTTGCTGCAAGAGATCATCTCTGTCTATCCGCTTCTTCACTCCCCAGAGCTGCTTTCCAAGTCGACAACAAGCCGCGTGGGGAGTGTCCTTACACTTCTACAGAGCGTTGCGTACGATGATTCTACCCGTAAATTATTTTTGGAGGCCCATATTTGCCTCTTTCTATATCCATTTCTTCGCGGGACGGGTAGCGGAACGGGGAATGTGACGGAGGGCCTTCGTCTGACTTCACTTGGCGTCATTGGTGCCCTTGTCAAGACGGACGACAACGATGTGATGCAGTATCTTCTTAGCACGGAGATATTCCCTCTGTGCCTTAAAATAATGGAATATGGACTAGAGCTCTCACGGACTCTAGCCACCTTCATTGTGCAGAAACTTTTGCTCTCAGATCTCTGTCTACAGTATGTTTGTCAGACGCCGGAACGATTTAAGGCCGTCGCGGCGGTTCTGCAGAACATGGTGGGATCGAAAGAATGTACTGCGCGTCTTCTTCGGTACATCATTCGTTGTTATTTGCGACTTTCCGAAAATCCTCGTGCTTGCGAAGCACTTTCTCGGTGCCTACCAGAGGTGCTTCGCAATGACACGTACAAGCAAGCACTTGAAGGCAATCCCAATATAAAAAAGTGGCTGCTTCAACTTCTTGTAAATATTGGCGACGAGGGGGCGAAGAAAATTCTAGAAGGTAACCTGAACGCTTAGTAGTGTTAAGGCAGAGAACAGGAGGGGGAAATAAAGAGAGAGAGAGAGAGCGAGAGAGAGAGAGGAAAAGTGTATGGAGAAGTTGGAATTGAAAAAAAAAAAAAAAAAAAGAAAGGAAACTTATAAATGGCATATTCTTTTGCAATTAGAATTGTGATTATTGTTGATATTCTTGTCTTTGAGGAAATTGTTTAAGCGAATAGGCCCCCCACCTCTTATTATTAATTATTAATTATTAATTATTATACGTCTCTAATTTCTCGAGGTCACACTATCTTTTTTCTCCTATGCACCCTTTGATGTGACAAACTCATTGAATTAACAATGTTTTGTACACTTCATGCATGAAGGGGGGGAAACAAAAGTTTGACAGGGCCATTCACAAAGCAGAAGGGATGGATGGCGCACCGCCCAATGAGGTCTTGGAACCTTTGGAGGAAGTGTACAAACCATCACTGCGTGTGGATGTGACGGCAGAGCCTCCGGAGGAAAATGAAAACAGCACAGGAACAACTCCTGTGACATCTGTTACTCCACATGTTTCTACAAATATTTTTGTGGCAGGACTCCCCCCATCATGGGACGAGAACGACTTGCGGAAAAAGTTTCAGGAATTTGGCGAGATTATTTCTACGAAACTTGTGAGACAACGTCATTTTGCATTTGTAATGTTTCGAAGGCCCGAGTCTGCGCATGCTGCGATCAATGCGACACATTTGACACATCCCACACCAAATAGTTCCATGTTCTTGCATGTGTCTATTGCGATGCATGATGAGGGGGTAGATGAAATACCTAATGATCGTGTTTTTATTCGAGGGCTACCTCAGTGGGCAAACAAGGATCATCTTCGGCATTGTTTTTCGCGTTTTGGCAGCATTGTAGACTCCGCCGTACTTATGAATCCTCTTGGACAGTGCAAGGGCTCCGGTTTTGTGCAGTTTTCATCTATTGATGAGGCGACGGAGGCGATTAAAGCAAGGAAGACCATTCGCATTGAAAACTGGGATGCGGAGCTGGAGATCAAATATTCAGAGACGGCTGAAGTTAGGCAACAACGACAGGAACGTAACAAAAACCGGCAGAGGCATTCACCGAAATATGGGCAGCACCAGCTGCAATACCAACTTTTTAATTCTTCAGCTTCGGTGGTTTCCCCAATACCCGCCTTTCCTGTACTGGGAATGTCAGCTCCGTTCCCCTTTTTTTATCCGCGGCCTGCGCTTAGTCCGGCGGCATCGCCCCACATAATATACTCTCCGATGGTTCCATCACCCGTAGTGCCGGTATATCCGTCTCCGCCCGTAGTTTTTAAATCCAAACTGGACTTATTTCCCTCCAGCGGTGATTTACTTTTTACAGGTGTATCATTGACAGAGTCAACCCTGTTGTCACTCTTACAGTGTTATGGGAAAGTAGACTCTAAGGATATTTTTGATGATGCTGGGGCAGCCGTGAGAATGGTGGACCGGGGGTTACACTTAATTATTGTCCAACAACTCAACGGCACTATCTTTCCCGATGGTAAGGTGATGTCAGTCGTTCTTTACCCTTGAGCCCAACCAAAACGTTTTTTTCTTTTTTTTTTTTTTCTTTATTCCATTATTTTAAGAAGAAAGGACAATCGCGCTAACTGAAAAAACAAAAAACAAAAAAAAAGAAAAAAAAAAAGAAAAATGAGAAGCAAAAGAGAGAGAGAGAGAAAAGGCAAATCAACAATAACAACACCAACAACAACAACAACAATTGTGGTAGGCAGTGATACATTTATATTACTGTATTGATGTTTTAAAAATAGCATCAGTTCTTTACATATTAAGAGTCATTTCTCATGCTGACGCTGTAACGCTAGTTAAAAATTACAATAAGCTTATTATTATTATTATTATTATTCGTATGTGTGTATGCATGTATGTGTGCGTCTGTGGACATTTTTATGTTTAATAAAGTATTATTTATGACTTTTTCTGTTTTTCTTTTTCTTTTTCTTTTTTTCTTCTTTCTTCTTCTTTTTGCTCTTTTAATTACAGCTGTGCAATGCTTGGGTTAGGCGTGGGTAATGCTTCCACAAATAAAATAGGGTTTATATGGGGAAATTTGATTTTTATCTCCTGCTGCGTTACCTCCATTATTTATGTTCTTGTGGGTCTTTTTGCTTGTCGTCGGTTAATTCGGTCAAACTGGCGTTGGGTGCTGATTGTGGCCCTCTACTGGTTAGTTGGCATGCTGCATGCTTTTTTGTCACTTGCTATAATTTGTTTGGCGGTGGCCTGCGTATTTTGGACCTTTTCTGACAAGGCGATAGCAACTACCGAGGCAATCGCGTACTCGGGAGTCATGGTCGTACTCACTGTGTTTTTTGCTCTTGGACGGAAGTCAATAGTGTACGCACTGTAAAACGAAACTATTTTCTCTCCGAAATGCATGTATTTTTGTAGTTATTTCCTTTTTTTATTCTCTTAAAAAAGAAGAAAAAGGAAAAAAAAAAAACATTTTTTTTTTGATCTTTTTAAATTATTTTCTCTGGCGTTATTGCTGTATTTGTTTCTTTTGCTTGCATTGCGACTCATGTATGTATGTATGTGCTTTTTTTTTTTAATTTATTTTGATACCGACTTTGTTTTTGCTTTTTGTTTGCTTCATGTCGATGGTCTCAGCGCTTTGTGTTACAAATAAGTAAAAAATGGGCTTTGTGACTCAGGTGGAGGGGGAATGTATGTTTGGCAGTCTCGTCAAGGTTTCTGAATCTTCGGATCATGTCTACAGTACCCCTTTTTCACCGGACGGAAAATATCTGGCATGTGTGCTCGGTGACGGCTCGCTTCTTATCTTGGACCCTAAAACACTACATGTTCGGCACAGGACTCAGATGGGCAAATCGTACGATGGTTTGCCTAGCACCGGCGTCTGTTGGTTTACTCAAAAGGAAGACGATGTGTACGACTTAGTTTCTGTCTCAAGTGCAGGGGGTGTCTTTGTTTGGAGGTGGGACGGAGAACAAATTGAGCGTACGGCAAAAGCGCATGAGGTGGATAATGAAATTACATGTGTTGAAGTCTCTTCGGATGCAGGCGATTTCCTAACGGCTGGTAGTGATCGTATTTTGCGCCAGTACGATTCAACTGGTAAGTTGAAAGATATCTTATGCAAGGGATTTGACGATGACGGGTACTTGCGCGCAACACATACAAACCGTATTTTTTCCGTTCGTTTTGTCACACCCACAATCGCTGTTAGTGGCGGGTGGGGAAGCCCAATTCAGGTATGGGACATGCGTAGCTTGGAGTCTCGAAAGCAGATTTTGGGTACACAGATTGCAGCTGACAGTATTGAGCCTCTCCCCAATACCACCTGCATCATTGTCACCTCAAAAAAGCCGGAAAGACAGATACAGGTGTTTGACTGCTTGTCGGGGGAAGAGATGGAGGAGGTTTCCACTCGTTTATCATCCGAAATGGGAGATAACGTTCCGTTGGTCTCAAGATACTGCGAAAAAACTGGTCTTCTATGGACCATAACATCAAAATCACATAAAGTTCTTGTTACGTCATTCTCTACTGGAAAATTATTGGCCTCGTGCGAATTGCCTGTCTCTCTCATGAACATACATGTTTCACATCACTATCCTTTTCAAGCGATTGTTTCATGTGCTAATGGAAAGATCTTTCTGGCCACAGTGAAGGTGTAGCTTAGGCACTGCCACTAGTAAAAAAGTGCATTTGCTACGTGATTTGTTTTTTTTCCCCTAAATTTTATACTTTTTAAAGGACCCTCTTTTTTTATTTTTATTTGTGTGTGTTTGTATACGCTGAAAGAACGTGTTTTTTAAAATACGATTTTTTTTTTTTTTGTTTTCGGTTGGTTACTGGTACTTTTTGAGTATTTCGTGCCCCTCTTGTCAGCGCCGTTCCTTTTAGCACCGTTTCTTTTTTGTAAATGCGTGTGTGCATACATGCATTTGCGTATGTAAATATATCTATATATCTCTCTCTCTATATATATATATTTATATTATTTATTTATGCTTGCACCATTTCGCTTGAAGGTTTTTCATATTTTATTTTATTTTTCTTTGCATTTATTTTGTTTTTGTTGCCTTTTTTTTCTCTTTATTTTTTTCTATTCCTTTTTGTTCTTCATTTGGGCATTTTTTCCTTCTACCTTCATGTGGCTTTATAAAGAAAAGAAAAGAAAAAAGGCTAAGATCGAATGAACCGCACATGACGACTATTAACGAGGAGGCGCTTGATCGTTTGCTGCACGAGAACAGACGGCTTCAGTCATATGTTCGCTCTTTGATTGAGGCGATTGAGGTTCGCCGTGTGCTCACAGATAATGTTCTTTTTGCATTAGTACGGAGAGAAGCTGCACAGCGGCAGCCTAACCGAAAGGAACTTCTTGGGGCTGACGTGGACCTATGGTTTAAATTTTGCTGTGGTTCCCAGATGTATGCGCCTGCTTCCCTTATGCGGCCGCCGTGGTATTGCCATGCATTTGCACCCAACTTTCGCTGGAGCCATCGAGCGAAAAGGTTGATGAAGAGACAGGTGGAGCTCCTGGGTTTAGACAATTGGGAGGAGGGCAATTCTACGCAGTGGCAGATTGTGGCGGATGCCGTCAACTACGACTCGAGTTCTACTCGGAGAGTAGACGGTTTTCAATGTTTTCTGCAGTATTATCAGGAAGTAATAGCTTCGCCGGACCCCTTCTCGTCCACAGAGGATAACCTCATCGATATGCATGACCCGGTAAGCGGTCGATGGGGCAAAC
>NW_001849419.1:97055-112425 GCF_000209065.1 Trypanosoma cruzi
TTCAGCGCGTTGGCCGTCGTCGCACGGTGTTTCAGGTTGCGGAGAGGTATCGCAAACTTAAACGTGAACTTTACGAGTACAACTGTCTTCTTTACAATACCGATTGGGTAAAAATAGAGGCACTTTTGCGGAGCAATGCCACTCCCGAGGCGGAATTTTTTTTAGAATGTTCATGTAGGCTGAATATGGCTCGCAAAATCCCTTGGCTGACGGAGGATTCTATCCGTAGGACCTTTCTGTGGTATCAAGCAACACGTGTTAGCGGAGACGCTCTTATGCTACGAAACATTTACGCTGTGCTTCTAAGTAATGGGGACTACTTTTCTTCCAGGGAGGCCAGAGAAATTGGGGTGCGTCTCCTAGGGTGTGACCCGCTAGATTTACGCGAGGCAAGTGCTCGGGCAAGGTGGCGGTATGCACAGATTTCGGAGGAGGTGGCGGCTGCACGTCTTTCGTCATCGGTACTAGAAATCAAAGAGCGTGTCCTTGCGAAGGTGTTGCGTTGGCATGACAGTGTCTATGCTTCAGATTTCTTTCGTTTATCGATTAATGTGTTTGGCCAGCGAGATGGTGCTTTGGCGTGCTTTCGTATCTCACGGGATTACGAGCGACGTCGCAGGAAGACGGCACCGCGCGGTCGTCTCCAGCTGTTGTAGCACCGCCTGCAACCAGCAGGATGGGGAATACACACGCACACACAAACAAAAAAGTGCTTTTTGCACACCGTTTACTTAAAGTTGTCGATGTTTGCTTCTATCCTTTTTTTTTTTTTTTATGGATGAAACCAAAAAAAGGATATGGAAAGGAGACAAAGACGCTCTGAGTTTGGCGCTTTTTTTCCTTTATTTATATATATTTTTTTAATTTGTAAATTAAGTTTTAGATTGTTTTTGACACTCCTTGTTCTTTTTTTTTTTTTGCGTCAATTTGCATTTCTCACTACATAATTCTACGCAGGTTCGGCCCGAGAGGTGAGGGCAAGTCGAAGGATAGAAGTGAAACGCAAGGAAGAAGAAGCAATAAGAGAACAGTTTGCAGATGGACGCCTTTAATCCCATCTCTGAGGCTCAGCGGCTCCAGGAGGAGCAGGAGATACTTGAGCGTGACAGGAAGCGGCAGCAGGAGAAAGAGGAACGTGAGCGACGTGCGGCACAAGAAAAAGAGGCGGAGGAGCGGAGGAAGCGAGAGGAGATGGAACGCCTTATTGAGGCGGAGAAGAGACGTATAAAACAGGAGGAGGAATGGCGCAAACTTGGGACGGATATCATTCAGAACCTTCCTCCCGTACCACCCTCCGTTGTTAGCGAGGGTCTGGTACAAGCATGGTACCTTGACGACGAAACCTCAAAACCAACACTTCGAACTGCGAGCTTAAAAAAGGGGAAGAAACGTGACACTCCGCCCGTGACGCTGCAGCAACTGAAGGATCTCGGCGTCATTTACTATGATATAAACTTGAACGACTTTTCCATTGTCAGGCAGTTGGTGAAGGAACGCCTTTATAAGCATACGGATGAGGTGCATATTTCACAGACATGTAAAGATGAGTCGTTTTTGGAGCGTTGGTTCCAAGAGCACTTCAACGAGGATGAGCAAATTCGCATTGTGATTGACGGCTCCTGTTACTTTGATGTGCGCTCCAAGCAGGATAAGTGGATTCGTATTTATGCAAAAGCGGGAGATTTGTTTATTTTTGCACCAGGTCTTTATCATCGTGGCACCCTGGATGAGGATGACTACGTTGCACTCTACCGTCTTTTTCGCGATTCTCCACGTTTTGCCCCCTTTTTCCGCTCCGACGCACGGGCCGAGTCGCAGAAGGTACGTCTGAATTATTTAATGTCACTAAAGAAGGGAAATGTTGCGGCAGAGATTGGGTTTCGCTGAGTGATGTAAAATTATGTTCGTTTGAACGTGCTGTGTTGATGTACATTTCCCGAAAGTAGTGAGTGCCGGTGCAAATTTTTTACCGAGGGAAAACGAAGACTTTTATTTATTCCTCTGGAGGAGTTGAGAAGTTTGGGTTTTATACTTCGAGAATATTTTGCAAGCTGTTCTTATTTTTAATGCACTATTTTTTTTTTTTACCTTCGCTTTTTTCTTTTCTCTGTTTCAAAATTGCGTATAAGTATGGTCATTGCAGGGCAACTGCTCCTGGGGAATTTTTTATTCATTTCTTGTGCTTTTTATTGCGTTCTCTCTATTTCTATTTCTTGTACCGATTTGTATTTTTTTTTTTTGTTTCTTTTTTTTTTTTTTTTTTTGGTTTTGGTGGACTGGGGAAGGTCGCACCACGTTGTCATTTATGCATGTTTTGTTTGGAGCACGCATTGCAGGGGGCGATGCCGACGGGGGCAGTGATGGAGCAGACGACTCATATCGGTCCCGCCGAAGTCACCGCGCTGCTTGTGCAGAGGGATGTACCGATTGCGTGTTCAACGAGACCCAACGGGGTACTTTTTGGTGGGATTTTTCATGGCCTTGGAAAAACAAAGATTAATGCGAAGTACCATTCTCTCCATTGGTCGTCGGCAGACCCAACACGAGCGCCAGCGGCCTGTTTTCCTCTAGTGGAAGACTCCCTTCACTGTGAAGTTGTTGGTGAATTGATTCATGTAGTGAACGATAAGGACACCGTTTCACACTTTGCTTCAAAGAAGACACGACAGTCTTTGGTTGGATTGGTGAAACTCGTACAAGGTACGGATGGTGTTTACACGAAAAGCATCATTCAACTGCACAGGTCATGGCTTTTTTATTCACAGATGATATCGGAGAAGGAGAGTAGTTGTGGGAATACTATACATGCTATGGAGTTGTTTTGTAAAAAGTTGGTTATGTGGATCTTTAGCTGCTACGCGAGGGAGCCTACGACGCAACTGACACTTCGCCAGTTGGAAAATGCATTTCCACTACTTACTTCGGTGGATGTACAAGACCGTCGCCGTGTTGTGAGTGGGGCTTTGACCCGTTTTGCAGGAGGGTTGCTCTCATTTTACGACGACCGCGTCATTGCATTGAAACATGTCCCCGTCCATGCATTCTCTTTGCTCTCTTTGGAAGAGTTTAGAATGGTGACATCAATGGAGCAGGCATCTGTTGCTTTTCTGTTCAAGTGTCAAATGCGACATGAAGAGGTTTTAGAGGCATTGCAGACCGTGTTAGATGCCTGGGGAAAACGTGGTGCTGCGTTAGCATCATCATTTATGCGATTGGCTGTTGCGGTGATTCTTTCACATGCAATTGGTACATGTGCTTTGTTGCCCCAAGATCTGAGAGGCTCGGTACGCCCCTTTGTTCTTCGCTACTTGCCAACACTACTGGTCCTTCACGGAGAGGAGCCCATTCTTGGGAGGCTTGCCGCTTTGCTGCGGCAGCCAAAAACTCATAAAAGGTCCACCCCGATTTCAGTACGACGGAGAATGGAAGAGATCACACGGGCCGAACCGATAGTTGTCGAGCCATCTGCCGCGTGTGCGGAGAACGTTGCCCGATCGGAGATGGAGGGGGGATACTTTTTTGAATCCGTTGCACCTCTTCCGCAGTTGGACTCCGAGGTGGCCTGGAAGATTGCAAAATGTACATGCCGTCACACGATTGTCTCTTTTCCAAAGAAGCATGCCTTGAGAAACAACGCGGTTGGTGGCTCGGATCCGGACTGTCTATTCTCCGCTTTTTTGTTTTCATGTGCACGTCTGCACTTGTCGTGGCCGTTGCTTAAGTCTTTTGGGGACGAGGAGTTGTGCTTGAGTTTGAATCTTGGCAAGGCCTCTCACGCAACACCGGACGAAGAATTGGTGTGGAAAACAGAGAGGAAGAGGAAACGCGGGAGGGGACGGGCGTGAAACTCTGAAGGGCAAAAACAGTGTGTGTGTGTGTGTGTGTGTGTGTGTGTGAAACAGAAAGAAGTTTCTTGTTATTCCAACGAGGGAAAGCAGAAATAATGAAACTGCAAAAAAGAAAAAGAAAAAATGAGGGGCGCACCAATGACGGCCCAAAACACGGACGATAAAAGAAATGGAAGGGAATGGGATAAAAAAAAAACAAAGCAAAGAAAAGCGTCGGGACCCCGCTTGGATGTAAAATTTTACCCACATATTCTTTTGTCTTGTTTTGAGGGAGAAGGGAAGAGAAAGAGGGAGGGTTGCTGACTACTGCACTGGCGTATCACTTGCTTCAGGGAGTGTCACCTGTCTGCTGCCATACCAACTATCAAGTTTGTTGCTAGCACCATGTGCTCTTCCATGCGTGAGTAAACGCCTACGAAGAGGAGGAGGTGTACGTGACATTGTGTGAGGTTGCTTCTTTTTTTGTCCACCACACTGAGTTTTTTTAGGGTGGGCAAATACAATAATTTGTTTGTGCATTCGGCGTAGTCTAAACGATCATGCGAGGGGGCGCGAAGATTGTGGTGTCATGAGTGTCAGTGCCACGCAGGGAACTTGGCGTTTAAATTTGTAACAGAATTTAAACTTCAGCTAAGTGAACTGCGACTGCGGCGCTGCACTTCAGCGTTTACGCTGGCAATTTGTCGGTAACCGGCTGGGGTTTTCGAAGGGTGTTTGGTTGAAAAGCCGGTGATCGGGCCTTTGGTGGCACTGAACGAACTTCAGCTGGTCATTCGTGGGCGAACCAACGTGAGAATTTGTTATTTTTGTGAGAGGAGGCGGCGGAGACGGTGGGTTTGGGTGCGCGTTTGAGGCTGAGCAAAATGAATATCTGAGAAACGAACAGACCCACCTGTGCACATATAAACAAATAAATAAATAATGGTGGCCGTCGTTCATGCCTGAATAAATATTATGACAATTGTCTTTTTTTTGTTTATTTTATTTTCAAGATTTTTTTAGTGGATTTTTTCTTTTTTTTTTTTTTTTTTTTTTGGTGCGTACGGACGAAGGAAGTGAAAAAAAAAAAAGAAAAGAAAAGAAAACGGGCTAACACCTTATTAGTATTAGCCATGAGCACAATTTCGGTGGCATCTGAAGAGTCTCTAAATGATGCGCCTGTTTCTATTGCCTCCACTACGGGCGCTGAGGGAGTCACGTTTGATTCTAACGAGCAAACGAATCTGGACGACATGATTGGCGTGGCGGAGCCGTTGAAGCATACGTCGACACTCACGTCAATCGTTGACCAAAAAGTCGCATTGATTCAAAAAGGCGGTGCCCCCTCTGTGCACTCTTTCCTTTACACCGTGCCTCACCTTTTCACCCTAACCGAGGAACAAATTACTGGCCTAAACGTGATGCTGCGCGAGTACAGTGAAATGGATATTATTGTCGATGAAGGAACTCTACTAACGCATGTCTTTGTGCTGGCTTCAGGCACCGTTGAGGTTATCAACACAAAAGTTGGTCGTGCATCCATCGTTGGCCATCGCCGGGTCGGGAGTATTACTGCACCAAACATTTTTGGTATCGATAGTGTAATCTTGGAAAAACCAACGGAGTTCTCATACCACGCAAGTTCTTTAACAACGCTACTTCTTATACCAAAGCGACAATTCTGTGAGCTTTTTACTCGTTCCCCAATGTTTTCCAGTAGTGTTTCTGTTCAGATTGTACAAACTCTTTCTGCATTCGCCGTATTTGAGGATTTTTGTCGTGCTCTTTTTGGGTTATCGTCATCATCCGTGTGTGGAAGACGCAGTTTTGGTGAAGGCGGGTATAAGTTATCTATACCCACAGCCGTGAGTATTTATGAGTCCAGTGGCACGGTCGTCCACAAATTAATGCATTCTACTGCAATTGATACCGATGCGTTGCATTACTGCGTCAAAAGACTTCCGGAGAACATCACGGAAACATTTCTTATTACTTTGTCGCGCAGCATACCTAACTACCTCTCCGATGGAGTCGCCTTTTCAACAACAATATCTCTTGAGTCAGCACGACGGCGGAGGGGCGCGTGGAAAATTGCCGAAAAAGGACAAATTATTGTCATGGCGCGGGATGGATTTACAGACATTATTGATTTTGTTACCAACTTGTGCATGTTGATTGTAGAAACGAAAAAAATAAGGTTGCGTTTGCAGCGACTTGCTTCACCACTGGCCATTGATTTTCTTCGCAATTTACTTTCCATGGATGAAGCGGTATCGAAAACTGCAGTCAGGGCGGTTCTTGCCCAGTTACCGTTTTCAGAGACGGAAATTGATGGCCTAATGCAAGTTTGGGAAGGATCCGCAATTATCAATGTGCTGTACAACATTTTATTACACCGTGAGGAGTTTGTTGTGCACGTTGACGTAAACTTGTCGAAGAAGTTCTCTCAAGATCCTTATCAAAAGTGGGGTCTTTGCATCAATCGGCACATCAGGGCGGAGCTTGGTATTGGTGGCGAAGAAGCACTCCCATCGGATTTGACGATTGATATCATTTTTTCATCTAACATTACTATTAAGAGTCTTTTGTGTTCTGCTCCTGAGGAGTTCAGGTTGTTGCTGGAGAAATATATTGAGTCCCAGGCATCGACCACCACGTTGAAGAACCCGGATGATTATTATCTCTATGTATTAGCACAGGTTTTGGAGGAGGAGGACTCCATGAGGGAGGCGTATCGTCAGCACCTAGAGGAAGCAGGCTTTATCATGATGGAGGATTCATTTATGTCGGGACTTGTCGTCGATCTTATTAACATTGGTAAATTGCCTATTTCAGGTATAAATGCCTCATTGCGTTATGCAGCGAAAAATAGGCAACGCATGCAGGGAAATAGCTTTATTATCAACGTTGATAGGACGTTTGGTGCACAGGTTGAGACCATTTTACGAACTCTTGTTCTTATTTTTGGCGATTATATTCGCAGTGTTAATCTCACTGGTGGTGTGGCCGGCGTTGTCGGGAGTCGTGGCGATGTTGTTCTGCCCACTCGACTGCTTTTCTCAAAACAATCTTTTGGAGAGGACTCTACCGATGAAACACGCGTGTGCAACACAGACGGTATACATGAAAAGGATGTAATTCCCTTTTTGGGAGAAGGCAACGTGGCTCTTCACAGGGGTGTGTGCGTCACGATTCCTGGCGTTTTTCTGTATAGTGACTCCGTATTGCGGTTATATAAGGTGGTTCATGGATGCACTTGTGTGGATATGAGGAGCAGTTACGTGGCGCGGCAAGTTGAGGAGAGCCACCGCGCAGGGGTACTAAAAAGGGGAGTAAAGAGAAGATTTCTGTTTTATGTGGACACGGTGCCCCTTAACAACGATGGGGACTCCGAGTCTTACACGCAGAAGGGCGACGTACTGTTTTCTATTTACGCAACCGCCCGTTCTCTATTGAATTTGATTCTTTTTTCCTGAAAGGTATCGTGCCGTATATATATATATATTATTTCTTGCAACTTTCATTAAAGACGAACCACTCGGAGATGTCGTTGTTGGAAGGGAGGGGAGGAAGGAGCTTCCCTTAATTTTTGCCTGTTAATTTTCTTTTTCTGTTTATTTTATTATTATTATCATTATTATTATTATTATTATTATTATTATTTTACTCCTACCAGCGCGTCTAGCTATACAGTGCCATCTCAGTGCCGAAGAGGTGGTCGAGCAACGACAAAAGTTTCCTGCTATGAAGCAACTGCCATTGAGAGAACTTTCCGAGGCGAAGGTCCTGTTCAATGCCCAGCCATTGACGCACAGCCAAGGTGCCTGGACATTCTAGAAGCAGATGGTGCAAGGTTTCCTGCGGGCCGATTGGCGTGCTTGTGGAAGCTGGCTGATCCTGCGGCAGCAGAGATCGCCTCCTGGCACTGCTGTTTCGATGCCGTGTGGCGTCTGGGTTGTGTGCGCAGCGACTTCTGTGCGGTGCGGTGCTTCTCCGTGTGGGGAAAACCATGTCACAGAAATCACATTTGAGCTCGGGAAGCGGTGGAGGATGTTCCGGATGAAATGACCGACAGTGACTGACGAGACCCGAGAATCCCGTCAATGTAGAATCACAGTGCGGACATTTCTCCTTCCGACGGCGTGTGAGGGTCCGTCTCCTTACTGGAGAGACGTCTTTCTCCCTCGCCGACGGGGGAACAGTGTCCGTCCCCGGTGCGGTTGGATCGTTGTTAGAGCGCATATATGCAGACTGTTCCGGTGAGATGTTGCAGAAACGGCATTGGTTCGTGCAATCCCTCACGGCCCAGTATAGTCGGCCCCAGAGCTCAGATTCCCCGCACCTTGCCCTTGCGAGGTGAACCAGTTCCTGACGGTGAAGAACTTCCTGAGTGATCAGGTCCTTACCGCTGAGATCGGATGGCCTTGTGCCGCAAAGCAAGTAGCGATGAGTGTCTTGACGAATGGTACTACGCCACTTGTTGGTGAGCTGGGTAGTAAAACATGTCAGCAGATCCGTATGCCATAAAGGCGCGATTCCTTGCTCCGTGTATTGTCCGGTTGCCATAGTCTGAGTCGCATACTGATCTGCAGGCTCGTTAGCATGTACTCCGCAATGTCCGTAACAAAACTGCAGGTGCACGGACCAGCCAGCACGCGCCAGTGTTAAGAGACGCTGCCAGATCTGATCCTCCGTCCAGTCGGTATGACTGAGCGGGCCCTTGTTTAGAGCCGCTAGAAGAGACTGACTGTCCGTAACCACAAGCAGGGTTTTACGCCTGTGTCGGATACGAGGGATCATCAGCTTCTCTAGGGCTAGAAGCAGCGCACGGGATTCCGTCCTGTAGCTGCATGGGCGTGCACCGCAGTTTATGCTGGCCTTTTCTATTATCTCCGATGAGTTGAGGGATGAAAGCAGTATTCCAACCCCTGCTGACTTGGGAACGTCGACACCGCCATCGGTCGCAAGTATCCACGAACGATGGCTGTGCAGCGCTAGAGCCTCTTCGCTGACCCTGCGCTTTTCCCTTATCAGCTCTTCTTCGTCCGTTATTGAGAGGTCTATCGGAAGTTCCACACCGATGGTGACCCGGTGTGCGGAGGCCGCAAACCAGGGAGGAATGGAGCTGCGAAAGAACCGCCCTTCGCGTGGTGAGCTCTCGGTGATGCCATAGTCCTTTGTGTATGCGTCTACGAAGGCATATAGCTCGTCCCGAGATAATGGCGAGATGCGGAAACCGGCGCGAGGCGGTGGCTCAGGCGGGGGTCTCCGCATCCAGTCCATCTGACATGCGCGTGTGTTCTCAAATATTGAGAGCCGCGCGCGCAGGCAGAGGACGTGAAGCGGCGGCATATTAGCCTCCAGCAGTGCGGATTCCGGGTCGACAGTGCTCGGAACTCCGCTGACAATGCGTGCCAGAGTTGCGTACGTCTTCTGCATCTCATTCTTCGCTGAATACGTCGCCACTGCCCATATGAGCTCGCTGCCATAGCGTAATTTGGAGCACCGTATCCAATGACGAACGTGCGTGGGTCATGTGGAGATGGTCCCGCCTCTTTGTGCGCTATGCAGCGTAGCTGCGATATCCGTTGCGAAGTGGCAGCGCATTGCTTGGTGGCCGCCACATTTAGCGTCAGTCGTGGATCGAGATCCATGCCGAGAAGCTTCGTAGTTCGCGATGCCCCCATGGTCATGACTGGGATTTGGCATCCAGCCACTACCAGGGGCCGCTTTCCTTCACGATCATAATCTGACTCCGTGTGCGTGGATAGTGTGAACCAAGCGGCTTCACACTTTGATGGGTTGATGGCCAGGCCATTTTCCTGACTCCACGCATGCAGCTTTTGAAGAACCATGTTGGCAGTGGGAATGGCGTCTTCCCGGGACTGCCCCTTAACGATAATAGAGAGGTCGTCCGCATACATGTCTGCTGTGGCACCCGCAAAGCTGTTCAGCAGATTGAGAAGTGGGTGTACGTAAAGGGAGAACAAATACGGTCCCAGTACGGACCCCTGAGGAACTCCTCGCAGCATGGGACGCCGATCGCTGTGTCTGTGCCCAACTCGTGTCTTCGCGTAGCGACCACATAGAAAGTTTCTAAGCCACCTTCTACAATTCACCCCCGGAATATTAGCCAGCAAGCGACTGAGGACTCGATGATCTATGGAGTCAAAAGCCTTGCTGAAATCAACCAGCACTAGCAGGGTCCGATGGGGTCTGTAGTGGAGTTGATTGCCAATACCGCTCTTCTTGGGAAGGCTCACTTGGAAATAGTGATTTCTATTATGCTCCACTTCGTGTATCAGGTGTGCCAGCTGCATCGTCGTGGTACGCACACTACGATATGCATACTGGTAAGGGTGCGGCGTCCACACCCAAAGCAATCTCTTCAGTACCATTTTCTCAGCAACCTTACTCACAATGGAGGTAAGGCTGATGGGTCGATATGACTCAAGCAGTTCCGGCGACTTACCGGGTTTTAAGAGTGGAACGATGGTAGCGCGTCTCCACTCAGCCGGGATCGTACCAGTCGTCCAGCTGTGGTTAATGCAACGAAGGAGGAATCGGAGGCCCTTTGACGAAATATGTCGCAGTGCCTCACTGTAGACTTCATCCGGTCCGGGGGCCTTGCCATACGGCGTATTACGTAGCGCAGCAAGCAGTTCCGTACGATTAAAAGGTGCATCAAGAGGGGAGTGAAGATGAGCAACTAAACCAGATGTGGTGGCAGCTTCGTTTTTATCCTGTGGCTCAGAACTAGATGAGAGTGAAGAACCTGAAGTAGATGTAGCGGCAGACTCGTTGTTGTTCTGCTGCCCAAAAAGAAAGGAAGCATTAATGTTCAAAGATGCACTCTGTCTGTTGATGCCTTTGGAAAACCTAACTGCCTTGTGAGAGGGGTGAAATGGAAAAAAGATGCGATTGAGAGCATTCGCTGCTCTCCTTGCTGTTTTATAAGTGTGTTGACCATCTCCTAATAAAATTGATGTGGGAGATGGAAGTGATGCCTTTTTTCGTCCGGAAATGTATTTCCATGCGAATGGCTCGCCTGGATTTAACTTGCTGATGCGGCGTAGATACGTGTTGCGCAAGCGCTCTCGGAGCAGAAGGAAGAATTGACTCCTTGTCCGTTGCATTTCTGCCTCACGGTCGGGCGTCGGTAACTGTAGATAGCGGCCCTTGCTGTCGGTAGCCATCCGCTCTGCCTCCATGAGAGTGTCGTCCCAAAGCCTGGGACCGTCCTTGTGCATGCCGCGGGGGCAATGTCGTCGATACGAAGTTATAAGCGCTCTCGTGAAGGCTTTAATGCCGGTGGACTGCTTTTTATAGTCATATGCCGGAAGTTGTGCGTCGAGGTCCTTGATGAATAAATCCCACTTGCACTTCCCCCAACTGTAGAAAAACATAGGTGCCGAAGGGGGTGCCGAAGGTATGGTATCCTTAAATGCCTGATGCAGCGTAAATGTCAGCATATAATGATCACTAAGCGGCGACACGGAAGCTGACCAATCCGACACAGTCAAATGCTTTGACCATGTCAGATCGATACAGGATCGTTCTCTTGTGCCACGGGCATACGTGATCTCACCAGGGGTGTTAACCAAGGTGAGTCCCGCATCCGTGCACAGTTCTAAAAATTCTGCAGCAACCTCGCTTGGAGAGGTCTCCAAGAATGGCTCCCACTGTGGGTGATGCATGTTGAAATCCCCACAAAGCAGGAGCGGCGACGAGGCTGGAAGGCAGTTTACTAACCGCCTGAAGGATTGCGTTACTTGCGGTGGTGGTCTCATATAGGCACTCGCTACAATAAGATCACGGTTCTGGTCCAGAGCAACCTGGACCACCACCACTTCAAGGCTGGTGTCGTGCTGGGGGATGGTGAGGGGTATACGCTTGGAGCGGAGAGTTGTACGCACCAGCACCGCCACACCGCCTCCCTTGCCGATGCGCGACTGTGCATAGAGCACATAATCTCCAGTGTGCATGCTGGCGATCTGCTCTGACGACTTCCATGTCTCCTGGATGGCTATTATGTCTGCTCCTTGCGCCATTAATGTTGCGAGTTTTGACGGCGTGAGGCATGAAACGTTCATCTGGAGTACTGCTATGGGGCCTGGGTTCTGCTCAATGTCTCCGCTTAGCAGTAGCTTTTGTCGTTGCGCGTCACATACGGCACGCAAACGGTATGTATAGCGCTGATTAGCGCCGATGGAATTCACCAGCGGATACAAATACCGCTCCGCGGGCAGCCATGTAAATGGCTCCATCTGGTGCCCTTCCGACCCGTTTGTGCGGCGCCTCCTGCCTCTCCGCGGGCAGCGGATGGGCAGCAGGCGCTTATCTTCCTCTCTAGCAAAGAGTACTAGACCCTGGCACCACGTTGAGGTGGCCGGCTGAGCCAGAGTTCTTCTGTTTATCTTTTTTTTCTCCGTTGTCTGGTTTGTTTATTTCTTTTATTTATTCGCATGTATTTTTATTTTGTTATTATTTTTTTTTTTCACATACTCAAATGTGATTTTATTTGAAGAGATGAGTTGGATGGAAAAGGGGCGGCCGTTTCTGCGGAGTCCTTTTCTTTTGGACACAAGAGAATTTATCACAGACAAGTGCATCCTTCGACAGTTGACGCACTTTGCTCATGTTCATCGCCTTGGAAGTCCTCTGTGGCTTGGCTGGGAATTGGCGGCAGACCTTGGGCTTACTCTGAGGTACATGCAGAGCCCTTTAAACATTTGGTCTCCCCTGATGGGCGAGAGCTTCTTTCCTCTCAATAAGGCATCCACTTTTTTGGATGCCGTCATGCAAAAATATCCGCTAAGACAGTTTCTGCATTTCTCAAAAATATCGTCAGCAGAGCATCTCACTGCGAAACAGAATTTGGTTTTGTCAGCGGCAGCAAGTTCTGACGGGAACCCGAGGTGGTACAGGGTCCCGGAAGCCATCGAACACTTTTTTGAATTGCCGTCGGAATCTTCGTGTTTATATTGCCATCCAATACAACAGGTTAATGAGGTTGGCTTATTTGTATTGTGGATTTCCGCCGTGCTTTTTTCTCGAATGATGATTGCTCCTGAAACAAAACTGTTGGTCCAGACCCCATCCAGTTACATGTCTGTTGTGAATGCTGACCAATTATATCCAAGCAGCTTTTTGGCTGAAAAGGAGCTTGAGTGTCTTTTATTGCAGTCTTAATATGAATTAGTGGCAATACGTAATAATCTTTTTTTCTTCTTTTTCTTTTGGCTGGGGTATGGGGATGGTGTAAGTAAACATATACACAGATAAATGGATGAGGCACGTTGAAGAGGTCATTATTATTATTATTGTTATTATTTAATGTACTGTTGATTTGAAGCTCACTTATATGCGGAAATTTACTGATTGCATATCTTTCCTTTTTCTATTTCTTGAAAATTTACTTTTAAATGTGAATTTTGATTTAGTTTTTTTTTCTTTGTGTTTGTGTGTTGGTGTGTGTGTGTGTGTGACCTCTTTTTGTCATCCTGTTTGGGCGTGGGTGCTTGGCGATGTCTTGGGCCGTCATCAGGAGACCAGTGAAGGTATGTGCCACAGTGGCCGCGGCAACCGCGTTCTCTTGGTTTTATTCTTGTCGCCCGGTGGTTGTGACACAGGAAGCACCAACGATTGCTCTGGACAGCAACGTTGGCTCTGCAGTGGAGCCGCTTTGGGATTACATGTCTTTTTTGGACGCACACACCGGAGAATGGAAAGTGGAATCTAGTAATTTTTTGAAGCGTGGTGAGGTGAGTCGACATACTGACGAGCCCAAGGTGCAAGTGCTGCGACTAGGCTCCTCATATTCGCCGGATGCCGGGAATGGGCATCCAATACCTTTCATGCGTGTTGTTGGATTTTTTCCCGACGCATTCCCAGAAGAGATCTTTAATTTTATGACGGATCTCTACCTGCGGCGACAGTGGGATCGTAATTATCACATGTTTTGCAAGTGGGACTGCTCCACAGGGCAGAGTGCTCCAGAAACGCTGAATTCAGTCAAGAGGCCAATCGAAATGGTTGCAAAGAAGAGACCAGTGTGCCAAAATGACGTTTGTCTTTTGATTCCTGATATTAAAGAAGAAGTTGTTGACCATGGATGGTTTGCGCATCGTGTCGGCCATTCACTTCTTGACCGATTTGGAATTGCTGACCGTCTTTTTGCTTACCAGCGCCGCTCTGTTTGCTACACAAAGTTGGGCAGTGGTGTAAGCCCGCTGAAGGTATATGATATCCTCTATAGTGGAAGTGGCGAGACGGTTAAGAAAGCGACTGAGCAATCCGAACCGTTTGCCGATTGGTTACATTTGTGTGAAAGCGAGAAGGAGGCTACTCGTGTGAGTGTAAATTATCAACATATTTTGATAATTCCTATTTCTGATGCTGCGTCTCAGCTTTGGGCTGATCCGTTGCGCCTCGCCTTTGGTGGAAGCATGGTGGATGGGAAGACCACAAAGATCGTATACGATGAGTTTATGGATAGCGTTCGCCTTTACGCGGAAACAAAGAAGCTGGATGGGACGCTCATGATTATGACTTCGGCCAACGACGTGCAAATGCCTAGCAGCGTTCCAATGTGGGCTCAACGAATGCTTGCCACTTTTTTTTCTAATTATGCGCATCGTGAAATGCTAAAAGCGATACGTTCTCACAGAAAAAAAAATTAATGCCCGATTTGATTGCATAACGCCGCCGCGAATATTATGGATTGACTGCGCGGCCACTTTTATAGGTGCTCTTTGGCGTTTATGACGTTTTTTTTTCTTTTTTTGCTTGCTGACACGTGACGCAACTTTCCTGTTTCACTCTCTTTCTCTTCTCTGGGACGCGTGAGTTTACTGTAGTTTTTTTTTTTAATTTGCTCATTCACGACACATGAAGGGAGGAAGACTTCGGCGATTCGCAATTCACGTTTTGTTTGGACAGCTGGTGGCTTTTTTGAACTCCGTCACTGGAGTGTCAACGACCAAACTGGTAAATAATAATGCCAGTTATCCTCTGCTGCAATCGTTGACGGCGTACGCCTTTATTTTCGCCGTTTATGCACCAATATTTCTTCTGCTGTACATTCGTAACCGGCACCGGAGGTTTTTGAATTTTGTGTTTTTACAGAAGCCTTGGAGGTACGCTGTTCTTGGCCTTATTGACATGGAAGCGAACTTTTTTATTGTCAAGGCCTTCCAGTACACAGACATGATTTCAGTCCAGCTCTTGAATTGCTTCAACATTCCATGTGTTTTTGTGCTAAGCTTTTTTATTTTGAAAATGCGTTTTGCTGTCACCCACATTGTTGGTTGTCTTGTTGCCACAAGTGGCTTGGTGGTTCTCATTGTTTTGGACGCCGATGGAGTGACACGAAATAAGGTGGGGCCTAATGTTGCCAAGGGCGATTTGTTTTGCTTGCTTGCCGCTGCTCTTTACGCGACAAGTAATGTTCTTATGGAGTGGTTTATCAAGCCTCAGCCAAGAGGTGTATATCTTGAGAGTGTGGAGTCTGCCAATACCAATCAAGAAGAGGAGGGCGTTAA
>NW_001849419.1:112525-120698 GCF_000209065.1 Trypanosoma cruzi
ATTTAATATTTATCCTACGCCTGTTTTCTTTGCATCGTATGTGATTATTATTCTAGGCATTTTTGTGTACGATATTTCCGATTTTCGGTGGAGCTGGTGCCCTCATATAAATTACCCTTGTGATGACTCTCGCGACAGCAGTAGTGCTCCTGCGCAATCGCCGAATTCTCATCCAGACGCCGTTGAGGGAGGCACAGCATATGAGGAGGAAATAACGCCCGATGCCGGGATTACCAATAATAGCAACCAAAAAGCCGGTGGTCTCTAAGAGCAAAAGAGGAAGAACGAAATGTTTCTATTTGATTGTTTAAGCCGTGAGGGATTTTTCCCTTATATATATTTTTTGTTCCACTTCACTTATATATGTATATATGAAGGGAAATAGAGGAATACAGACGTCCGTGAGGACTGCGTGACCGGATAGGGGGAATTCGTGGGTGATGGGGCGGTTTCTTTCACCACCATGTTGTTGTTTTCTGCATGAACTTATTTTAGTTTTCGGAGTTACCGCCTTGGAAGGTAGTGAGTGGAGTATACTTTTTTTCCCTTCTCACCTTCTTTATTACCGTTTACGCGAAGTGGGGTCCGGTGGTTGCGGAGGGCCTTTGTAAAGAATGCCACTTTTTTTGGTTCACGGCGGCTTCAGTTATTTTGTCGCATTTTTTATGAGTGTGTTTGTTTTACTGGCGCGTGAGTGTTGTTCTTCCAGCGGTAATTTTGTCCGGTGCTTTAAACCAAACTGTATTTTGCCACTGGTGCACGTTCGCATTGTGGGAATGGGAGGAGGGGGCCTTATCCAGGCGCATATTCCCTTTTTCCTTTTTTATTTATTTTTATTCTCTCTCTCTGTGTGTGTTTGTGGCATCCACATTTTTAATGATTTGTTGGGTGACTCGTGCATGAGATTCCCGACTTTGAGGGAGAAACAAAAACAAAAATTTGTCTGTCCAGCATTTTGTGGACAGACAAACGGTGGAACAGAAGAATGACGATTTTTTTTTACCCTGACTTCTTTGAAGAAGTTTTTATCTGAAATTGTGAAAAATAAAAAATAGAGGGGAAAAAAAAAGGAGAGAAAAAAAGAAAGGAGGGAATTGGAGAAGTACAAGGAAGGAGAAAATGATCGATTTGGGTGCCTCTCAGCCGGAGGCCGTACCTTCTTTTGGAGAAATACCCGGAGAAGGATCTTTGAGGGGCGTCTCGATGGAACTTGTTGAACTTCCGCCAGGTCTGCTGTTACCCGAGGCAAATCAAAGAGACTCTGTGAATTTGGAGGATGATGATTACAGTTCGGATAGTTCCATTGGGGGCCCTTCTCAACCACCACCACCAACAGAGCCACCGCCACCACAACAGCAACATCAACAGCGGCAACAACACGAGGTGCGTCCCTTCAATCGTCGTAGGAGACCACCAAGAGCTGCCTCGAATTTTGAGGAGCGTGATATGGGTGCAAGCAGACGTATTGCGGTTCATCCTGAGATGTATCGTTATTGCAACAAGCCTCCTCAGAAGAGCGTGTGGAACCAGGCGCTTGGATTTTATCCATCGGAATATCTGCGTATGGGTATGGAGGGTATGACTTCTGTGAATCTGGAGGATTTGGTGAAGTATAGTTCTGCGGACATTCTCTCCCGAGCGTGGCCATTGCTTTCCGCTAACGCCAAAAATTTGACATTTGCCCCCTTTTCGCCCCTTCCAGAGCTTCCAGACATACTGAATGTGCGCCATCCAGACACTGATCAAGTGGCTCGTTTTATGCGACTTACTGCCGTTGAAATTACCCGACGTAACACACTTCCTTCTCTTGTTTTCCTTCGGTCATTACTTGTACAAGCAGCTGTTAATTCGAGGGTAAAGAAGAGAGAGGATGCTTTTCTTTCCGTTCAATTGTACTCTGAAGAGTTGCTACGCCCGAACTGGGAAGATGAGTGTTCAGAAAATGCTGAAAGTATAGCTGACAACGATAACGATGACGCTGAAGGGTGGAATTTGGGCAGCGTTGATATTCCTTTCAATGATGTCAACCACGTGGATCCTCTTGATTGGACCATGGCTGTTCTGTATGAATCACTGAAACCTAAAATACCACTACAAGTTCTTCGTTTACTTCACAGAGTTGTGGACAGCTGTGGATTGAATTCTTCGAGTACAACACTTTATTCATGGGGAATTCAACAGTTGACACGGATGCTTCTTATTCAGACGGAAAAGGAGTCCTCATCTGAGCGGGAATGCAGCAACAGTCAAGACAACTTATGGCTAAGAAGTGCAATTTCACTTTTGTTTAAGGTTGTCTTGGCTTCCAAAAAAATTGAAACACTTTTATCTCTTTTTAGGTGGGTCTATAGACATTTAAAGATTGCAGGTGAATTAACATTAAACGGAATTGTTCCATGGATTACTTCCATAGAGACATTTGTGCGCCCACGAATGCGTCTTTCCTTTCCTTTCTCTTGGGTGAAATCATATATCCCTTTGGCTCATTCACTCGGGTTGGAGTTTTCCCGGAGCATTCTTGGCGTTTGTGTTATGCAGCACAATGATGAACCACACGGCATTGTATTGACAAGGAATGGAATTTACAAGATCCCTTTAAAGCCGCCATACAATGTTCTTGTTAAGAATGAAGACGTCCATTTGAAGGAGTGTCACGGGGTGTTTATTGAGAATGACAATATTGCGGTACAGTCTGGGCGTGCTGGAGTTGTGACCTTTTATGACGCAGAAACACTGCAGGTCCGTCATGTGCTGGATGTGTGCAGCGCCCGTTCACACGAAGAGTTTCAGGTATACTATGGAATGGGAAAGTTTGTGTCACCGCATTTTTATCACGACGCCAATTCACCTTTGTTTGCGAGTTTTGATGCATCAATGAAAATTAAAGGGACGGTAGAGCCGAATGCTATTCAAATCGCACAGGGAACTCAGTCTCTCAGTGTTCAGTTCTTTTTGTATATTCAACCAACTTCACAAAGTACTTCTCTAGAGCTTATTAACCTGAATTTGTCAGGTAAGGACTGGCTTTCGGTACGAATCGAATTGGACGGCAGGAACTCATGCGTGTGTATTGTATTTGATTACTGTGGTGCTGTTGTTACAGAAATTCAGGAGCCAATGCAGGATGGATGGGCATTTTGGGACGCCACTTTAAATTCTTCGAACGATTTAGCCTATTGGAATGTGTGTAAAGATGGTGTGCTACTCGAAAGCAATGGAAGTGAAGATGTTATGTTTAAACTCTCTGCTCCAACAGCAGCTTCCATTCGATTTTTGGAAGGGTCATTTAGTGGGTTTATCTCCGGGTTTCAAATATGGCACCGATCTGAATCCCTCAGCGATCTTATTGCTAGTGAAGCCGAAAGCTTTTCCCGCGCGTCTGAGACCAGCCTTTTGTGTTACTTTAAAATGAATGAGGGCTCTGGATGCTGTTTCCGAAGTGAGAAAGGGAATCATGTTTGGAGGGGCACAGCACCATCTTGGTGCGTGCCACAGAAATCCGCACGTGGCAGATCTGTAGAGGACTCGGAGGTGATACCATATGTTCCTTCTGCCGAATATTATGTTGTGACAAATGAGTGCGAAATGGCTATAGTGGAAAATGGATTCTGCACGTGGGTAGGTGAGGACGGACGCATATTGGAGCAGCGTTTTTTGCATGTGAGACCGAGTGAATTGTATTTCCTTTGCACACATACCGGTCGAATGTATAGTATTGTTTCCGACAAGAGCGGTCTTTGTAGTCTTCGCTGGATTCAGGCACCATCGGTTCCTACTAGTTATGTAAACACTCTTCCAAGTATGAAGGATGGTGGAGCCGTATGTGAAAAAATACGTGTTTTTGCCAGGGAGAGGCGTCCGATCACACCGGTGTTACTGTCACATTACTTGCTGCACCAACTATCCACCGCCCTGTTAAATGACGTTGGATGTGGGGTGGATACTCGGCACACGGCGCAGTTGTTTAGGTGTAATGAAGTCTCTCTTCAAATGGTTTCTCGACTTGTTGATATTAGTGACGAGTTGATGACAACCATAGTTACTTCTGATGTGAAGAATAATTTTCTCTTTCTATTGCTCTCGGCATGTGGTCGGTTACTGACGCGACAAATAAGATGGATGGGGCGAGGTTGTCCTCCGAAATTGGTTTCCACTGTGGTTAGTATGTACGAAAGAATTCATGAGCAATCGTGTGATCCCGACAGTTTTTTAGCCGAGGTTCAGAGGGTTTTTGCAAGGCTTCATCGTGTATTTCTCATTGAATGCGTAAGTCATGATTATCAGCTGCAGCGCATTATGGAGTCTAGAAGGCTCAAAGACGTCAAGGACCTGCTTGTCCCAGAGTACTTGCCTTCATTGGTGTCGAGTGTCATTGAAAAGGATCTCAAGAAGCCGTTCATGACGTTTCTCAATCGCCTGAAGGAAGAGTGTCTGGCAGAGACCGAGTCTGTACTCAGTGGTCAAAGGACACCTTTTAGACCCTCAACGGCAACGCTGGCAACACTGCTTGGTATACTTTCACAAGAGACAAACTCCCAATGGCACTTAGTCTCCATTGCACTAGTTAACTCTTTATGTAAGGGAGTTTTACGCATTTTTAATCGTCTTTTTCCTCCGACGTTGCCTGGAAAAAAACGAACACTCGAGGAACTTGAAATGTTGAAGCAGACTTCTATTGGCATTGTTGTATTCCCCATCGCTCACTTTCTCTCCAATCTTGAGATTGATAGCAGTGTGGTTTTGGATGTACTAACATTGCTCAACGAAATCCGAGAAGCACTCGCCTCATATATTCCTTCTGTATCACCGCAACCTGTTAGTCACTGTTTCTCCGAGACTCATAGAGTATTTGCCCCAGCAGCCACAGCACACACAACTGTACTTGATTTGCGCCATGCCCGGCATATTGAAGTCTCATACGAACAAGCACAAACTGAAGAACTTCCACAAGTACACATTTCGATTGTGACAAATGAATTTAGGAGGGTATCAGAAACGTTAAATACGAATTGTGTGGCGTTTAACTCAGGAGGTAAACTAGAAATCACTTCTATACCTACAGGCCAAAATAAGGAGATGACACTCACTGTGAATGCTCAAGTGAGAATTCAGACTCAATCAACACACTGGATTCGAGATATGTGTTTTGCGTTGAGTCAAGCCATCCTCCGTATTACGCATCAACTGCTACTGACTGACTTTCCTGATTCTATTCTCCTTCCAAGGGAAAGCTTGTTTCGCGGTGGACTCTCACAGGAGGTACTTAAGCAATATCGTGTCAGCTCTACTGTAGAAGAGCGTCTTTTGGATAATTCTGACTTGATGGAGCTTATTCGGTTGTGTGAGGGAACAGGTGAGCTTTTTCCAGTGTGGCAAACCATGTACAGTAAGAAGCGAATACCTCATCAAGGACGCCTGGAACCCATTTTGCGTTCATTTTGTGCTGCACATGCATGGCATTTACATCGTCCCAAAAGTGTTCCTCTTGCCAAATTTTTAGAGGAGTCGCTTGAGTTTATGCGCAAAAGGGCATTTCTTATATTGGAGGCCTTGCAGCAGGGAACTAAAGATGCCATGTTGGAGCGGTCTCAATTCTTGTTAAAAATGGTGAACCCTCGTGCTAGGCTTGAGTCGATTATTGCCGAGTATCAACAGACTGAGGAACCGATTACGAGTGAATCTTTATCTGTGAGCAGGGGTGTGATGCCAAGTGTTAGATCCGTTGCAAGTGTTGCTTCTTTCTCTCGCGATCATACGGGGAGTCGAAGTGCCAGTTTTATGAGGCGTTTTGCTACTGGTACGTCGGATTTCTCAAATTTTCAGTATGATACTGCGGGGAGTATTTTTCGACCGCTTAATTCTTTATTGGGTGTTGCGGCTAGACGTGATGGTATGCAAGGTACTCCGGAAAACACTTCCTCACAGATTTTAAATTTTCTTCTTCGAGGATACAATGAAATGAGTAATGACGAACTTATACGTGCGCTCGTTAAAAAGGCTCAGCAAGCAACGATTCACACGGCTGCGTATAGACTACAAGAGGAGTTATGTGCTGCCCATCAATCGGATGAGGGCATGACATCCTCAATAGTCACTTTGCATCTCCTTTACAGAGAGCTGGCACATCTTCAATATGATGGATACACAAAGAGGGACACAAATGGTGGAGATGGTCCCAAGTCCGTCAGCTCAGATGGGCATTCTCGCGCGGAGTCCATGGAACATCACTACATTGAGCTTATGATTGGCTGTGGATTTCATAGGGAGCTCGAGTTACAGAAGGCATCTTGTGGGTTTCTTCACTCCATTATTCAACAAAGTTTATTGAATGATACTGGAAGTGGAAATTGCATTAAGCAAGAAGGCGATGTTGGACCCATTTCCCTGTGTGCGATACTTTGTCATCCATGGGATAATGTGGATATGTCCATCATTCACCCTGCAAAGATTTTTCGGGTTTTGAAAAAATATATGTTTTGGGGTCTTCATGATCAACCATCATCCTCAACAGGAAATCCCGCGGAAAAAGATGCCTGGTTGGATTTTTTAAAGGAATGTGGTATTTTCAGCTTATTGTACCGGGCCGTTATAATACCTAATACGTTTCAGTCTTCTGTTGAGAAAGTCAACATTGTGGAGGGTGACACCATTGGAGTTCAGGTTGAGGACTCGGATGTTTCTTGTTTAGCACGTAATCATTGGAAAGCTCTAAAGGCAGAGACCTACATGAATCATACATACACTGAAAGGGATTTATTTACAGGTTTACTGAGTGGATGTGTTGTGACGGAGATGCCACATGCTCTTTATTTTGAGGTGAACTTGGAGCTTCTTTTCAAAGAGGGACTTTTTTTATCCATTGGACTTACTAGTTCTCCACTTTCTTCATCTATGCAAGTTGGTAAGGAAAATTCCGTCGTGTTTTCTTCAGATGGCATGGTTTCATACGGCAGGTCTACCCATCGTTTTAGCACTAACTGGTTAGTGGGAGATGTGATTGGCTGTGGTGTAATGGCACCTTTTAATAGTGTATTCTTTACTCGAAATGGGGAGTTTTTGGGGATTGCCACGGACTGTTCCTTCCCAACGATGATCCCTCTTGTTGCGGCTCAAGCTTCAACTAGTCTTGTTAAGCTTGTTGTTAATTTTGGGAAGCACAGCCCTTTCCGGTTTGATCTTGCATCATTGCATGGTTCTTGTCGAGCGCGCCTAAACTCGAATCCCATGATTGGTGACAGTGCATTTCTGACGTCCCACTACCTGGTGACGCTTTGCTATAAAAATCTACTACGTCATGAAAAAAACGAATCAACAATAAATGAGGATTCCGTTTGCGCTCTATTGGAAGAGGCAACCATCTTTCTTCGTGAGACGGTTGTGGAATTGGTACGTCGAATTCGGCACTTCTCTATGGAGAGTGCTTCATCTTGGGCACCAAGATCTCGACGCGTTCAGGATGGTAACGCGTTGCTAGCACGATTGTTTCGCACGGTAAATGTTGTCATTGATTGTTTTCAGTTTAATGCTGTGACAAGTACAACACACCTGGAGATCCTGCGGCTTTGTTCAGTGACGTTAATCGACGCGCATGATCGTTGGGCCAAGGTTCGTGCTGCTCGGTGTTTGAGAAATACAGCTCGAACACTTCGACAGGATTACTTTGGAGAGGCTGTTCAGGCGTTGCGACGTTTTGTGACACAAGATATACTTGTGAACTCCCTTGTGGACCTTGCACGCACGAAATTATTTCGAGAGAATGAGACACCCGCATTTGTTCCTCGATGGCTCGGAGGGGCAACTACAGTGATGGGGAAGGGGGCTTTCTATGGTTCTTCACCTATGCCAGCTCGAGGAAGGCATATGATTGGTTTTCGGATCCGCCGACGCCAGCAGGAGGGTCGGGGAGTAGGTGCGCCATTAGGTGGATGCTACTACGTGGGTCTTACTCACGGACATCCACCTGTTTCAAACATGACAAGTCTCATCAGTCGGGACGATGTCTATGTATTACAAGACACAGATGATCAAGATCAAGTGCCACATCTTCTTTTGCGTCGTCATTGTATTCCTAGAAGTAGTCAGCGCCGAATATATGGAAATGATGAAATTGTGTGGTTGGAGCTAAATGCCGACGTGGGAGAGATTACATATTATCGGGATAAGATGGTGCTCA
>NW_001849420.1:0-4156 GCF_000209065.1 Trypanosoma cruzi
GATGCCCCGTGAGCATCCACTGCCGCCAAGAAGCCCCAAGACGCTTATTGCCCAAATAACCCGCACAGCCGGCCACGAGAAGATCGTGCTCGCTGCTCCTTCCCGGTCAGCGGCTGGGTAGAATTTGCCAACGCGCCCGTCTCGTACATAGTCCTGTGCAAAAATGAACGCGGCCCCATCATGAAAATGCTAGGGCGCGCCGCCCAAAAGTCATCGTGCGCAGGGCGTCGCTGAAATTCAACACCACCGACGACGGCGCACCAAGATCACCGCCCATCCCGACCCATCCCATGGGGCTCGCGAGCGCCTCCTGAACATGTGTGGATTCCTATCCCCAGTCGCCGGGCTCCTGCGCAGCAGCAGCTCCAGAGCCTGCAAGCCCCACTCTGGGAACGAGAGACCCATTTAGCCGCGTCGTGAATGCGGAACCCGGGGCTTCCCCCCATCCCCCGACAATTCCCGGCTCGGCACGTCGTTGGCGGAGCCCTGGGCAAGTGGAGGAACGCATGCATTCGGGGGCTCACGGCCACCACCATCGTCCCCGCCGCCGTTGCAAAAACGAGGATGCTAGGAGTTTCCCACGGGACAAGGCGACGCTTGGACACCAGGGAGTTGCCACCCCGCGGTTGGGAGGTGAACTCGGGCGGCGCTGGCTTCTCCAAGCCTCTCCCTCGTCAACGGTCGCGTCTCCTTTTCCCAAAAGTCCTGCACTTCTCGCGGAAGGGCCCTCCGCGAGGGTCACACGGAGTCCCTCTTCTCCTGAGCCGCCAGCTGCGCATTGAAAAGAGCGCAAAGATGCTGGTGGTCCCCGGTGGCCTGGACATAGTCGTGCCGAAAATTCAGATTTTTGGTGGTTAGTATGCCCTGCCCCCGTCCAATCGCCCCCGCCGCGTTCATGCGTGGTGAGAGATGACTCGCCAAAAGCTGTGGCCAGCCCGGAGTGTGCATGCCCGCCGCGTTTCCGCACACCGCAAGATCCCACCAAGACGTCCAGCCAGCACGGTCCGATGGGATGAGACCGGCCACGGCAATCAAAGCCGAGGGCTCACGTTGGGTCTCGCAACCGCCGGATAATTGCCTGAAGATGATCACTCGAATGGAACTACGTCGGCCGAATTGCTCCAGAAAACTTCAGCCAGGGCCTGCCCGCTCGCCGAATGTGCAGGGAAGGGCCGCCATCCTTCAAAAACAACAAACGCCCGCCGCCCTGCCCTCGAAAAAAAATTCAATCAATAGATTGAAAAAAAGAAGGTTTATATATGAGTTTCCCACGCATTTATTTGGCACCATCTGGGCCCGCACTCCTTCCACAAGCCTCGTGCAACGAAATACGCCGCTCTTTCCACATCAACAGCCAATAAGGCCAAGTGAATAAAAAACAGGATCTCAAAACAAACAAATACCCAAAAACGTTAAAACTCTCCTCACTGCGCACCAAACCAAAAGTGGAATGCAACAGCGAGTGAGTGGGCAAATATATGCTCGCAACGGCCTCGTGTGCCATCGCTTTGCCCACAGCCGCCACATTCAATGCAGTAAGCAGACAGAGTCCCCGCCTTTATCGCGACGACCAACAGATGCAGGGCGTAGTTATTTCTTACGATATTTCATTCACATGAGTTTTCTTCTCTTAAGCCATGTCAATTGTAGAGCGTCTTCACCGGCGGTACGGCGCGGCCGTCGCACTGATGGCAGTGGCAGCGGTGGTAAGGGGCAAGAATCCCTGACCACAGAAGCCCATACACACCAGCGCACGCACACACACAGGTACCAATAGGTATTTTTAAAAAGCTTATATATATAATTAAATACAATGAGTGGAGGGCGGGCGGCACCGTCCACGGAAAGCGGCCAGAATCGCCGCTATGACTGCAGATGATCCTCCTCAGTAGCCTGGTCACCAGACCCCATTCCGATCATATCATTCCCGTCTTGGAGAGAGCCCGGTGTCTCCCGCCCATCCAGCCTTGCCCGAGTGAAGCGCGAAAACCGCCAGTGTACAAACACGGCGGCGAGTGTGGCGACCACGTTCACAGCCAGTAAAATAAACATCTGGCTTCGCACACAACTGGGGTAGTTGCATGAGGGGAACTCACCGCGCCTGCGCGCCTCCGCATCGTACATCTCCCCGAACATGAAGCGGTTCAGCGCTATTGTCGCGACCGCACCGGACGTGAAACAAAAGTTATAATGCTTGCCAATATCCTCAGAGTACATCATCCGTAAAGCAATCACACTCATACCCCAGCCAACGCCGTTGCCCATGCCTCCAAGCAAAAACGGCGGCAGCAGCGCACTCCCCGGTAGCACGGCAAAAAAGAGGCAAGCCGCCACCAACAGCAGAGGACCAATGGGAAGTGCAATGGTCGTCAGTGTCTTCGTCTTTCCCTCGCGCTGCAACGCAAACAACTTCATGTCGAGATACCCCACGGCCATGCGTCCAACAGCACTGCCCACAGAAGTGATGGCGACGTACAGCGTCAGCGTTCGGGTGTCAAAATTGCCGTTGTTCATGCTGCGATAGATCTGAGCGGCGTTCATCTGCATCACCGGGCTGGTACCAAACGTGCCGAAGCAAGCGAGCCACACCGCCCACAAGTCAATGGTGAGCAGGTGGGACCAGAAGGAACCACTGTACTGCGGCGCTGGCACGGCCACCCCATTCGCGCCAAGGTTGTTTTCTTCAGTCACAGCACCCTCAGATGCGGTTTCGCCTGTCCTCTCATGCATCGGCTCCGTGGTCGTCTTCCCGATCCCGATGCCCTCCATGTGCGTGGAACACACGGGCGTGTAGCGGCCCAGAAACTGGAACGGCATCGCAATTACGGAAAAAGATGCCATCAACAGTACCGCTACGATCGAGATCGTCAAGTAGCCCGCGCGGGAAGTATTCACGTACGCCGTGGTGATCGACTGTGTGGTGGAAAAGAACAGCGTAACAAAGACAATTGCAAAACCGATCCGCAGACGCCGCGTGGGGGCATGCTGGCTCATGTACAGTTCAAGCGTTTTTCCCCGCTCCGCGGCCTCCTCACTGCTCAGACGCTTTTTTGTCCACGAGCACGGAAAGTACATCGGCAACCGCGTGAAGTACGTGCCGATGAGAGAGCACAGCAGAATCATCACCCCAACAAAGTACGCGTAGCCGGAGTAGTTGTTCTCCTCAGGTTGATCAGAGTCCGCCGCCTTAAACCAGCCGTTGAAATACGCCATCAGCACTGCGGTTCCAAGTCCACTGAACGTCTTCACGATCAGTACAACATAGCCGCGCTCCAAGGGAATCTGCAGCATCAGCGACATGACAGAAGAAACATCCATCATCGGAAGGCCAAGGCAGGTAATTCCCTGGTAAAGGGCAAAGAGCGCCACGCTCGATGTGGTAATTGTACCGTCAAATGTCATCCCAAACAGAACAAAGCCCAGGCATCCAAAGAGACCCCCAACCGGAAGCAGGACTGTGGGACCCACGTAGTCAAACAGCACTCCGGCATGGAACCCGCAGTTGCTCACGCAATCTCCGACCGTGCTGATTGTCGTGATGTCGCTTTGCGAATACCCGTACTTATTCCTCAGATGATCCGTAAAGATGCTGAAACCGTAATTGGACGAAGTGCCAAGCGCGAGATAGACGCCGGCCATCAGCATCCGCATGCGGAACAGATCGTCTACCAATTTTACCATTGCTTCTTACCTTGGTGTCATACAAAAAGCAAGGAGGGTATATAATCGGAAGAGCCAAAAAAGCAAACGCACACGCCACTGAAAACAGAAATTGTTGTGCCGTCATGCTGTAAGGGCCAACCATGACCGCTTCTCGTGCAACGGAGCACACGCATTTGTCACTGAGAGTTAGGGGAAAACGGACACATCTCTTTTCACGCCGATACAATCACTGAGGCTCGAACATGTCGGACGACCTCCCCGTGGCTGGGTGCCGCACCGCGTGTCCAAATCGTCACATTTTAAATTTTTGCGCTCCATCCTCAGCAAGCAAGAGAAGGAATGAAGACTCGCACACACAATTACAGCAAGCAAACAAACAAAATTGATCACAAAAACGCACAAACATCGTTCATAAAAGTGAAGCAAAGATATCCTTTGACAAAACACACATCCACTTAGGCTATAACCCTCGTGGAGGCCTTGCCCCTTCTTC
>NW_001849420.1:4256-40183 GCF_000209065.1 Trypanosoma cruzi
AATCCAATCAGGGGGATGCCCCGTGAGCATCCACTGCTGCCAAGAAGCCCCAAGACGCTTATTGCCCAAATAACCCGCACAGCCGGCCACGAGAAGATCGTGCTCGCTGCTCCTTCCCGGTCAGCGGCTGGGTAGAATTTGCCAACGCGCCCGTCTCGTACATAGTCCTGTGCAAAAATGAACGCGGCCCCATCATGAAAATGCTAGGGCGCGCCGCCCAAAAGTCATCGTGCGCAGGGCGTCGCTGAAATTCAACACCACCGACGACGGCGCACCAAGATCACCGCCCATCCCGACCCATCCCATGGGGCTCGCGAGCGCCTCCTGAACATGTGTGGATTCCTATCCCCAGTCGCCGGGCTCCTGCGCAGCAGCAGCTCCAGAGCCTGCAAGCCCCACTCTGGGAACGAGAGACCCATTTAGCCGCCTCGTGAATGCGGAACCCGGGGCTTCCCCCCATCCCCCGACAATTCCCGGCTCGGCACGTCGTTGGCGGAGCCCTGGGCAAGTGGAGGAACGCATGCATTCGGGGGCTCACGGCCACCACCATCGTCCCCGCCGCCGTTGCAAAAACGAGGATGCTAGGAGTTTCCCACGGGACAAGGCGACGCTTGGACACCAGGGAGTTGCCACCCCGCGGTTGGGAGGTGAACTCGGGCGGCGCTGGCTTCTCCAAGCCTCTCCCTCGTCAATGGTCGCGTCTCCTTTTCCCAAAAGTCCTGCACTTCTCGCGGAAGGGCCTTCGCGAGGGTCACACGGAGTCCCTCTTCTCTGAGCCGCCAGCTGCGCATTGAAAAGAGCGCAAAGATGCTGGTGGTCCCCGGTGGCCTGGACATAGTCGTGCCGAAAATTCAGATTTTTGGTGGTTAGCATGCCCTGCCCCCGTCCAATCGCCCCCGCCGCGTTCATGCGTGGTGAGAGATGACTCGCCAAAAGCTGTGGCCAGCCCGGAGTGTGCATGCCCGCCGCGTTTCCGCACACCGCAAGATCCCACCAAGACGTCCAGCCAGCACGGTCCGATGGGATGAGACCGGCCACGGCAATCAAAGCCGAGGGCTCACGTTGGGTCTCGCAACCGCCGGATAATTGCCTGAAGATGATCACTCGAATGGAACTACGTCGGCCAAATTGCTCCAGAAAACTTCAGCCAGGGCCTGCCCGCTCGCCGAATGTGCAGGGAAGGGCCGCCATCCTTCAAAAACAACAAACGCCCGCCGCCCTGCCCTCGAAAAAAAAATCAATCAATAGATTGAAAAAAAGAAGGTTTATATATGAGTTTCCCACGCATTTATTTGGCACCATCTGGGCCCGCACTCCTTCCACAAGCTTCTGTTACACCACCGCCAGAATCACTCGTAAGTAAAAAAACTCTTTTCCCTCTTTTCCCAATGATTTGCCCGACAAGATGGCGTTGGGCCGCGCTAATCGTGAAATCGCACAAACAAAACAGACGTTGTAAAGGAAGAAAATGTAAAAAAAAAAAAATAATAATAATAATAAAGATTTTGCATGTAAAGCAGAAGCATGCGGAAAGTGAAAGAAATTTGTTGCTCTCCAAGGGCGCAGCGTTCATGCATATCATAAAATTCAACTCGTTTGTACATGGCGACAGAAGAACTTCGGAAACAACATAAAAAAAAAAATATGTAAAACGCAATGCAAATGACATGTGCAGCGTAATAAATAATCCATAAAAAATATATTTAATTGACACTTTCAGTTTTGTTTTCATCGCACCCATTTTTTTCCTTCTTTTTTTCTTTTCTCCGTCTTTTATTCTGGCTTACTGTAGTCACCTTCATGAAAATGTTTTTCATTCTCTTTTGTTCAAAATGGAATTCACAAAAATCAAGCATCTCTCACGCGCGAAGGTTCTCTCGTTCCGCCAGGTGAATTAGAATTTGGTGGTGACGGCCCATCACGCAAGTTGACCAACACCGTCTGTTGCTGCAACTCCGTCAAACGTTTTTCTAGTTGGACCTGGCGTGCCTCAAACCTCTCGACTAATTGTGCCAATGATCTCTCCGATTGCTCAACTCTCATTTCTAATTGCTCAATTTTCTCAATGAGAACTCTTTGACCCATGCTCAAGTCCTCTGGGCACGTTGATCCTGACAACAAAGGGTTTGCGTCGCCTGACAGCGCCTGCCCTGTCTTCCCCGTGAGGGCCCACGCGTGGTGTTCCTCTGTAGGAAAACCAGGACGGATATCCAATTCTCTTGAACTACCAGACGCACAAACTGCTTGACTTCCCGTGTGGGGGAAAATGCTCTGGCGACGGGAGCTGATGCAACTACGAGGAAAAGGGCCAATATCAGTGGGTGCTCGTGGGTCCCACGTTTGGGCATTAGACCTAAATGGGCTGAAAGACTGTGAGAGTGTTTCTTCGATCGTGTCACCGCGCCACATCTGTGAAGATCTGGTGCCGTGGCTACGAGCACTACGTGGACTGGAAGACTGTGGACGGAGAATCATGGACGGATGTGTGCGGCTCTGGAAGTAATTCTCTGCATTCTGTAGTGAAGTGTCATTTGCGGTATTTGAATCGTTGTGATTCCACAACCGAACAGAAAGAGCACGGTGCAAGTGAGAATTCTCCATGACGGACAAGCGACGACTTGAAGGTGAGCGTGGAGTCCCAGAGTGCCCCATGGTGGGAGTAGAGGCGAATGGGGTTCTTACTCCCCCAGCACGTGGATTTTCCAAATGAAACACTTCATTGCCACGTCCACAATCCAGCGGTGCATTTTCCAAGAATGCGTGCGTTTGCTCCGCGGGTGTCTCGTCTACTGAATCCAAGTCGTCACAATGAACCGAAAGAATAGGCAAATAAGACTCACTGTCCAGTTTGGGAGCCATTCCAACGCTACTGAGTGGGCTGGCGAAACATTCATCGGAGACGTCTAACTTTGATGTGTGCAATGGCCAACTCTCCGCTCCAACTTGAGAGCTCTTTTTCAACGATACCGATTTTGACTTTTCTGGAGAACTATTGCACGCAGGCATCACAAAAAAAGGGTCCGTTTTTGGCGGGTTTTTCTCCCCGCTCGCCATTTTTTTTTTTTTGTTTGTTTGTTTGTTTTAATTTTATTTTTCCTTCACTCGGTCGTGGGAAGCCCTGTTTCCTCCCGCTCTCTCAGTCTCCCTCCCACACCAATCCTCTTTCTACTTCCTCCTCTACGCCCCCCACAACTTTTGGTGGTTTCTTTTTCTGTTTTTTTTTTTTTTTTTTTTTTTTTCTCGCCTGAGTTTTTCTGTCCTCTCCTTGTTTCTTTCTCACGCGTGTGCGCAATATATATATATATATATTGTTATTCCCTCTTCTCCGCTTATAACACCACGACAAAAAGAGGAAGGCGAAAAACAAAAAGAGAAAGAGAGACAAATCACCACCAGTCAAGAGAAAAAAATGGCAAAAAGTACCGCAATGAGTCCCAGGTAGAAAAGAAAACACACGCAGCAAAAGCAACAGGGCGTTTGAAATTCTCCCGCTCCTCGTTTCATCGCCGTATTTTGGTGTCACCCCGTCCCAATTCCTTCTAAAGCCCGCACATTGAACCTATCGGCAGCGGCTGTCATAAAGTGTCGGTCCGCGCGATGACGCTTGCGACTCTCTCTTGCCATACGGATAACATCCTCAGGAGATACCGTCTCAAGCGGCACAAAAAAAGACGGTAGAGAGCGGCTGATATTGTCGTCGCCCCGCACATTAATGCTGCTTTCATCAGGCAATGACGCGACGGTCGTGGGTGTTTCTATCGATGAAGACAACACAGTGTGCGTCGTTGAATCATAATTCCCCCTTTCCAGTAACACGTCAATTCCTACATTGAGCCGCGGATTCTCCTGCGCAGCAGGCGCTATCGCCTTCGCCTCGTTCTGGCTGCAGCCATCGGCAGTAACAGCGCCGACCGCCGAAACTGTTGAGGAAAAATGCGGAGCTGCATTCAACCGCTTCTCCTCGAGTTGGCGCACATAAACCTCCAGAGGATCAGTCACCTCCACACTTCCCGCGGTATCAATTCCCGCACGGACGTGAGATGCGTCAACGGAAAGATGCTTCTGACGCTTTAACGCCGCCAGGTACTGTGGCGTGACGAAGACGCCAACCTCAAGGTCTTTCTCTACCAATTCTGAGTTTCCCGCCTCCTCCTGTCGCCGCTTCTGAATCCGCTGCAAAAACAACGCCTCTCGTGCATCCCTTCGCACCTGAAGAGCCTCCGCCATGGAAGCATAAAAGCGACTCTCCCCCGGGACCGATTTGCCGCCATCCGCTTCGGCATTTTGTGCACCATGTAGCCGCGATCGACTTGCCGCCTCCCTGCGACGTCGCTCATCAGCCTGCCTATTTTCTTCAATCGTGAGAGTAAACCGCGACACCCCATCACCCAACGCCAAGTTCACGGTGCCCCCAGCACCATTCTTATGAACCAATTCACGTTTAACTGAGGCACAGAGAAATTCATTGCCACCCATACGACCTTTATCATCACAACCCGATGAAGAAGAACTCACACTATCATCATCGAAAAGGGACATGTCAATAAAAAACTGCGACACACGAACAGTGAACAAACACCCACACGTCAATGTTCCTAAAAGACAAAAATAACACAAAAAAAGAAAAAAAAGATAAACAAGGAAATATATATATATATATATATATATAAAGACAAATCCACAAAAAAAAAAAAAAAAAAAAAAAAAAAACTACAATACACAACTGACATACACCAAAAAAACACAACAATACAAAGAAGAAAAAATAGAAGCAATGCCCACTTCCATGTTCTCGGGGCTGCGAGATAGGGTTACAGGGAGAACACGTGCCGCTGACCCAACCAACAACGCCTGTGGAATAAAAGGAGCGCGCTCCGTCGCAACCAAGAAAGAAGGAGGGGGAAAGAAAGAGTGAGTCAGTGGATATGCTGCTGTACGTCAATCCAGGAGTCTGAAACACGGACCATATCAGCTTCATCAGCAGTCACAGATGTGGTTGATTCCTCTCGGGGGCAAATCGCTCCGCTGGGTGACTGGGCACGCCCAGCGGCGCATGTACCTCCTTTGCACGCAAAAACATACGACAGCAACCGGAAAGGAATGAGAACCGGGGGGAGAGCATTCAATCAGCTTGCGCCTGTCATCTGGGCAGTCAACCACTCAGACGGTTAATTCTGCTCTTTCATGAAGAGGGTAAGGCGCCTCTTGCTCATCACGCGTCGTCCACAACTTCCACGAGGCGTGCGTGTCTACGCACCAAGCAATGCCCACTTCCATGTTCTCGGGGCTGCGAGATAGGGTTACAGGGAGAATACGTGCCGCTGACCCAACCAACAACGCCTGTGGAATAAAAGGAGCGCGCTCCGTCGCAACCAAGAAAGAAGGAGGGGGAAAGAAAGAGTAAGTCAGTGGATATGCTGCTGTACGTCAATCCAGGAGTCTGAAACACGGACCATATCAGCTTCATCAGCAGTCACAGATGTGGTTGATTCCTCTCGGGGGCAAATCGCTCCGCTGGGTGACTGGGCACGCCCGGCGGCGCATGTACCTCCTTTGCACGCAAAAACATACGACAGCAACCGGAAAGGAATGAGAACCGGGGGGAGAGCATTCAATCAGTTTGCGCCTGTCATCTGGGCAGTCAAACACTCAGACGGTTAATTCTGCTCTTTCATGAAGAGGGTAAGGCGCCTCTTGCTCATCACGCGTCGTCCACAAATTCCACGAGGCGTGCGCGTCTACGCCCCTGGTGGCGTTGTCGTTGAGGTATTTTTTTTTCTCTGCTCTTACCAGCCGTAGTAACTACACCCCTCCGATGTGCAGCTCTGGTAAGCGTACTGTGGAATTGAGAAGCAAGGAATAATCTTACCCCGCGGCAGCCATTACAAATGCCACCATCTGGTGCCCTTCCGGCCCGCACAACCAAGTAACATGGCTCCATCCGATTTGAGGCATAAACAGCAGGCGCTTGGCTTCCTCTCTAGCAAAGAGTACTAGACCCTGGCACCACGTTGAGGTGTCTGGCTGCGCCAGGAAATGATTCATGGCATTGTGGTCATCATGAGCCAATCCGCAAAAAAGATCAATAGAGTGCGCTGAGTTGTGTCGTCGTCTCCAAAAAAAACCATGTTCCTCTTACTATTTGTATATTTGCATCATTATTCTGCATTTAATTCTTGTTAGCATTTTTGATACAAGGAGATAAAAGCAACGAAAAGGTCACCTCAGTCAACGAGTAATATACATGGAACGGTTAATAAAATGTGTTATTTACTTATAATCGTGTGTTTAACAGATATTGCTGTTGACATGCTCTTCGTTATTTCTGGAGTGCGTTCATTAGGTGGGTTGGAAGGTTGGTTTTTTTGTTGCTTTGAACCTCTGATTGAAGACGCCCCAAAATGTGTGATTCCCAGTCGGAAATCAGTTCAAGTTCATCTTCGTGCTCTTCGGCATCCATAAATCGCGCAAACATGGATGACGACTGACCGTTGTTCGCGTGTTCTGTACTTGACGAGTCATGGAGGATGGCGGAAACAGCTGATGCCTCCGTGCTGTCCGCTCCACGAATGACTGCAGTAGGACAATGCGCTTCCGCGTGGCAAAGAAGAAGCAGCTTTTCCCTCTGCAGCGTCCCACTTGAGAGTGAAAGAGAAGTTTCTACAATAAAAGCGGCGTAAACATGCGGACAGTCCTTCGATAAGTTTGTGTTATGGGCGCACTTAATCCACTTTCGACACCACGAGACGGTGTGGCGTTGCGCCAGGAGGCTTGTCGGTGGGGCAAAGCGGCGGCTGATGTAACGGTAGAAGTGCACAAACGCTTCGCAGGCAAGAAGATATGCGCTATGATGCTGCCACCCCAGAAGATGTAAAACATCATGCATAAGGCCTTTTGCTTCTTCAAAAAATTTACGTTCGATAATGCCACGGGACGCAACACTCACGAGCCGCTCGGCTTGACGACACAGCTTCATATCCCCCGCAGGCATCTCGCTGTCTCGCCACCGCTCCCCACAACGGTGGCACACCCAAGGCTCGCACTGTTTGAGCCGACACTGTAGTGCACATTTGTTTTCTTCCTCCAATGACATATCACGCTGCTGTGGGTATAACCCGTGAAAAAGAAGTCGGTACCGCCAGCCCTCTTTGTCTCTACAGAGGGGACATGGAAAGGCTCGCAGAGCATCCACTCCGTGTAGTTCAGGTTCATTTTTTGGTTCCTGCCGCCTCATTCTATCCACCGCAACGCATGCATGATGGGAGCACTCGGCACCACCAGTGCATCGATCACATGAACACACAAATCCAACATTCGTGCACACGCTTTCTTGTCGCATGGAGATTGGAAGTTTTAGTATTGTTTGGCGTGTAATGTCAAAATGGGGTCGCCAAAAGAAATCTATCGTGAGTGGCTCGTGTCTATCTATCATGCGCAGGGCCTGCAACTTACATGTCTCGGGATTCCAAATGCAATTCGGGGAACAAGAATGAGGGACACGCGAAACAAGATCAAAAAAACCCCACTCGTTTGAATGGAAGCGTCGCTGCGAGACCATTGCCATAAAAAAAAGATTCACCAACCAGCGAGGTGGTGGGCTGTCCGAGATCGTTGCCAGGTACGTTTGCGCCGACACAACCGCGTTCGCACTTACAGCCCTCACACATTTCGGGTATTCTAGCAGAATTGCCAGGAGATCGTCCCTACTTATCGCCAAACCATCGATTACTAGCCCATCACGTTCCCTCTGCAAAAAGGCATTACGAAGAGCTCGCAGTCCATCATCGTGCACGGATGTTTGTCTCGGAATCAATGCGGGAGGGAAGCCATTGGCCTCCCAGGCCAATAACGGCACGCTGTCAGAGGCCACCACTTCACCAGACATGATGCGCTGGGACGAAACCGGTATCTCTCCCGGAGCCACTATCACGTTGGGATATTTCCGAGTCCAAATGTTCATGCGCTCAGCCTCTAACAGACCCCAACACGCCATGACCTCTTCTTCCGATTTGTGCGGTATGAGTTTGGCAAGTCCCGTCCGCAATACAGTCAAGGCCTCTTCGTGGTTGCCAAGAACGATGGAAAGAAGTCTACACAAAGACAGCGCTATCGCTGCGGTCTCCACAGCACTTTCACTGTCCGTTAATGCCCCTTTAAAAAGCTTCACCACACCTTCGATAGGCAAAAGCGATTCTTTATTCTCGGCGTCAGCAAAAAATCCATCCGTAAACAAAACTGTGTCCAGTAAATGCAGTGCATGCAAATAACAAGATGATATCATCTCCGCCACAACGGGATGTCCCAATGCTCTCCCCATCTGGTTCATTTTTTCTTGCTGCTGCCTCTGTCTCCGCGTCGTCGCTGCCAACTGCGTCACATCATCCTTCTCGGCTTGGACCCTACAAAATGGCCTGTGGCCAAACCATCCAACCTCTGCGCAGGTCGCAGAACAGTACAATGGCTGCTGGCATCTAGAACAAGCAATGAACTCACCGGCGTTGGCGTTCTCGGAAGCCGCGTCATTTCCAGCAGAGGCACATGTAAGGCACCGCATTCCCTCAACGCAGCCCAATGAGGGCGGCATTTATATATTTGCCTCTATGTGTGCCTGTCCAAAATTCCACCCAATAAACAGAAAAATAACAACAACAACAAAAACGGAGATAGATAAAGGTGTTATTCAACAAAAAACAAAAACAAAAAAAAAGTAAAAAAATTTCGCTTGCCGTTACGTTTTAAATAATCATAAAGAGCGGCAAATCAAATTGACTCCTCCTTCCTTGTATCCTTCTTGTGAGTGTGAATGAGTGTATGGATTTTTCCTTCCTTTTCACTGCTACACACGAAACAGCTTCGCTGCCATCAACGCAATCCAGTGAAATCTACTTGGGTTCGCCAGGTAGTCCACGGTTCGCTCCCACTTTAACGCATCCACAGCCTCATCATCATCATCGTCCACCCGGACGTTTTCTTGGTCGGCCGAAAGTACTCTTGCCTTTTCCTTCAGCGCCATTGCACTGCACAGGCCTGTCCGATAAGGCCCACGCCAACAGAGCCACCGATGCACCCAATGACGTATGGGATCCTCTCTTCCACCGTGAACATTCTTGCCCAACAGCACACGCTGTACTGCACGGTATCGAAACGAGTTACCGATTTTCTTCCGCAGGAAAGGTGCTTGCGGAAAGTAATACAAGAGGTCCAGCGCGTGGCTATTCACAGCAACGATATGGATGTTGCTAGGAAGTTTATGCCACCACCAATCCTGCACTTGTCGGGGGGTGAACCGGCAGTTGGAGGGCATGTAAATAAACGTCACCGCATAAAACTGACGCAAAATTTCATTCACACCTAATTGGAACTCATCATTTGCAGCATTCGTATTTTTGTTGATGCTCCCAAATGTCGTGGAGTGTGATACAGGAACCCACGATACACGCCAATGAGCTTCCGTTTGTGGAGTCACAACAGATGCACGCTGCTTCTTTACCTCTTCCATCAGAACTTTGGTGTAAAGCCGCATCTGGTCACACGGCACCGCCTCAACGAGAACGCTACAAGGAGCATACTGAAGAATCATGTCGGCCATGTTACGAAGATCACGCAAACGATATGAATTTTCTTCCCTGGGTGGAAGCAACACCACAACAGTTTCCCTGGTAGACCAAGCCGGTATATAGGGGCGGAGAGGTTCCTCGCACAACGATACGGATACCCAGCCATCTTCAATTAATTCTTCAAAAAGGAACAGGACATACTCCATAAGCAAGGAATGATTTGTTGTAAAGCACACCGTGCGCCCCTCCACAAATAATGAAGACAACAGTGCCGCGTGCGCCATGACACAGAAGCGTTCCAAATCTAATAGATTTGCTGCAGGTGGTACCTCAACATGAATGGGAACGGATTCCAAGCGACCATTCTCGTCAAGTGGGCATCCTTCGCCTCGGATGAAGTTGCGGTGGTATTCTTCGTCCTCCTCGTGGTCGATGGCAAGCGGAGAGGGAAGAGCAGAGCGGGATGCATCGTTCATTGACCATGGGGGCGATACGCACGACATCGTTTTTCGCCGAGCCCAAGACACAAAAGGGGATTGTTTAAATGAGCGGAAACTGTTCCGCGCCCTCCGTCTGGCCAACCTGTCGTCATCGCTTGGCCTCGCCTTCATGTCCTGAACAGCAAGCAAGATATCCTTCCGATTTCGTCCAGGCCGATAAAGACCTTCACGTTCACCGTGACATTCTCCGCTGCCCCTGCCAAATCGTCCCCCACTGCTTGTTGCGCTTTTACGCATAACTGTTCTCTTCCTTATTTCATCCAATTCCGCCCCTTCTTGTTCAGGGTTCCATGCATGCGGCGCGGGCACCTGCTCTGCGGTCGCATTAATTTCAGAATCCATTTTTACTGCAACCGTTGTGAAGCAGTCAACAAAGCGCTCCATCATACGCGTCGGGAAGACGTCAGCCACCACACTACGCCGCACGCGACGCGTATTGGAGTACGGCAGCCTAAGGCGTGCCAGCGTATCCTGCACATCCCGCAGGGAACGCACCCACAACAAGAAGGACAAACAGAGCCGAAGGCGCAAACAATACGGAAGCTTTTGAACCAACAGATGATGTCGTCTCAATGCCAAGGGCGAGAGTCGTGCCTGCGGCATTGCAACATCCATCTTTAGTTCACGCCAACGGAACAAACGGGCAACAACGCCCACCGAAGTTCCTTCCTCTTTTCCAACTCCTTTTGCAACACAGAAGGGCTTCTCAAGCAGCGATGGGGCACGCCTCCCGAGATCGACAAGCGTCGTCCACTTTTCCACGGGGTGTAGACGCAGCCACACCCATGGGCGTAATCCTCTGACCTTGCTGACCGACGCACCACCAACATTCTTGACGTCATTGATGTTCTCTCTCATGGTGTCTACTACTTTTGCGTAGAGCCAACGTCGGGGATTACGGACGCCCGCCAACAGGTGCGGCGCCACTGACCGGGGCCGCATCCTCCACCCACGAGGCCTTCAACAAAGGGCAAAAAGAATTGCCCCACAGCGAAAAAAATAAAAAAATCAAGAGCAAGATGGGAGACTTGTGCACACACACACACACACACACATAGAAAGAGAGGGAGAGAAACCAAAGATGGGCGTGTGACGCCCAAAACTCCCCCCATAAAAAAAAAAAAAAAAAAAAAGAAACGAAATGCTTGCTTTACTTTTATTTCTTTTCTTCGCCAGGAAGCAAAAAAAGAGTGTGTTGGTAACCATGGATCTAAAACTGCAAATCAGAGGGGAGGTTCAATTGGCGACGGACACACTGAGATAAAAAAGAAGAGGGAACGAACAAAACCAGGAAAAAAGACTAGAGATATAGAACGTTACTCTTCGAAAAATATCAATGCTGCTTCTGCTGCAAAATGGAAAGAATGTCATCAAAATCGATCGTCCCGTTAGCAAAAAGTGTACACTGTAGTGTCTGTCGGGCGTGTGCGATATTCTCCTTGAGCTGCAGTCGCCGTCGCTCGGACTCAACCCACTGATCAGCGAGATTGTGGCATATTGTTGAAGAAGAATTGGCGCAGTCGTTACTCGAAGGCTGCGATGCAAGCGACGTTCGCTCTGTTCTTTGAGAAGCTAATTTGATTGTGGATGCCGTACGCCACGGGCGAGCAGCGCTTCTCCACGGCTTCCGCTGGATCTCGTCGTCACCAGCCCCACGCCTCGTTTTCGGTGTTTTTGCTTCTGACACCGCGGCGGTGCCGCGCTCAGCGTTTTCCGGCACCGCCACCGCTGGCGCCTTCCAAATGACGTGACAGTGCAGGGAGGGAAGAGAGAACTCGTCCTCTCCATTCGTGCTGGCAATGTGGACATCTGTAGAAGACAACGCGTGTGATGTCGCCAGGCGTGGCTCGCCAAGCTGGGTGTGACGCAATTCCATCCGCAGTGTCACGGCATCAAAGCTCCCCTCTGGGGGAAATCGCTGTGATAAAACAAAAAGCCAGTGCTGCACCTTGATGTGATGAACAATACACGTCGGTGAGCATCGAAGGCAATGCGGGTGCAATGAAGACAACGGAGCGTCGCACAACTGCAGCCCGCAACAACCTTCACAGAATACCGCCAAATTCGACTCCAGCTGCGCCGGAAGAGGCGTCGTTGACCAACAAAGACTGGAGAGATCAATGCACCTACTAGGCATAATGGCATACAGAATCAGTGCGTAGTCGCAGCCAGTATACTCATACGGGGCTGTCCCAGTGAAGGCGTTGCGCGGCAAACGTCCTGCATACTCTGCAACAAAGCGGCAGATGTCGTCATACACAGGCGGCGGCCCAAGAACCGCCTCCGACGAACGGGAAATATTTACTTTTTGACCGTTTCCTCTGCAACTCTGGGCCTCTAACATTATGGTGAGAGTAGCAAACACAAATCCCACTCGACTCCCCCCAAGTTCTATCTACTGATCTACCTATTAAACACTTACTACGGCCAATCAGGAAGGCATGAAGAAATAAATTAGCAAAGGCCATTTTTTCTTTTTCTTTTTGCTTCGCTTGGCCGACGCATTCGCCCATTTATAATAGCATGCGGATGCCAACGACTGGGAAAATAAACAAAACACCGGGCCATTGCATAAAACCAGGCAGGTATATATATATATATTGTTTAAAATACCACATCATCGTCTTCGTCATCCCCATTCGTGTCCTCTCTTCCAGACTTTTCCCCCACCACACGTCTCCCGCGTTCTGGCCGTGTGGCAAACCATGTCTGAAGCGTTGGCTCGTTAGTAAAACTATCCACAGCCATTCGCTTGACTCGTCCAACGATATCGCCAGTCTGCATTCCCGCAAAAAGCTGCCCGTGCTTCACATCAATAGCAAGGGAGAGAACGTCATCCTCCGAGGCCCCAGGTCTCCACACCATGGTGGGCTCATAACCTCCATCCATGTATGTAAACTGTAACACATGACCTCCTGCAACATGCCGGTAGCCTTTTCGACTAGTGCACGTCATGAATGATGGTTTTTCCTGTGAGTACAAGGTACCTGTGCACGCTACTAAGGGTGTTGTGTCTGTGGTAAATGGAAGACCTGTAAGCGGTGGGCAAACGTCTTCAATCACGCCGCTCTTTCCCATCTTTCGCAAATCCACCACGCGCACTTCAGAACCCCGCCGCACACAAAGCATAGGACGGGATGTGTCTGGCTCCACCATGCCACCCACATGTTTTTCCTCAAAAAACATTTCATCATTTGGGGGTTTAACCTTTGCTGAAACACCCGTATGGCCGCTGTACAAATCCAGTACACCGAGTGCGCTACCGGGCCGATACTTTTGACGCGTATCCCACAGCTGCACCAACCCATCTTCCCCACCGGTAGCAAATACGGACTTATTCTCATTGCTGAGGCTTAGAATGGGTGCAATAGTTTCCACAACAACATTCTCCAACAGTTGCCCAGATCCGTGTTTCACTGCGTAGACAGACTGTCGCTCAAACGACGCTGCATCCCAAACCCGAGCCGTGCTGTCCTGTGATCCCGTAAAAAACCTTGAAGGATCTGTGAGAGATGGTGCGGAGCAGGTTACAGGTGCTCTATGACCTTTGCACTGGAGAACATCCACCATACCACGCTGTCCCATAGCGCAGTACCCCAGCTGCTTGCCATTTGCAGCGATCAAAGCAGGCGAGTCGCCATCCTGGCAAGCAACAAAAAAAGATCCATCGCTAGCAAAGTGCACGGAGACAACCGGTTGAAATCCAGAGATGCGATTGGGAAATGGCGTGAGAACACGCGTGGGCCTTACAGCAGAACTTTCCATAGGAACCGAAAAATCCCACATAAACACAGAGCCTCCCTCAGTACCACTGCAGAGTGTTGAACCCAAAGGATTAAGACAGATGGAAGAAACCCGGCCCGCTGCCCCGCGAAGACGAAAGCTCAGGGATGTTAAGGAGTTTTTCAAGTCCACTGTTTCAGAGGATACCGTTTTAGATTCCTTCCTGGTCGCCTCTTCTACTTGGTGGGCCAATGGCTGCGGCAGGGAAGCCGGAACATCACGGGCGATGCTTTTTGGAGCCACCGTGGCCGAGAAATGCGGCGGGACAGATAAGTTCTGCACCGCTCTTGTGCCACTGTTCTCCGCCGGGTCATAGGATTCATTGTCGCTATCACTCATCCTACAGACTTCCAGAAAATTTATTTCTTCCTTGTGTGTGCGTTCACCCCCTTTCGAAACCACGCTGTGAACGTGGCCGATAGCCTCAAAAAAAAAAAAAAAAATAATAATAATAATAATAATAATAATAATAATTAACTTATTTTCTGCAAGACTCTGTCATCGTTGAGTGAACGAGAGGCTGTAAAAGACCCGGCTCTGACACCTCCACTTAAGAGTCATAAAAAAATACATATTTTTTTTTTTATTTTGAAAAAACAAAACAAAACAATAAAAATATAAGAAAACACGAGGGCGTAGATCAATGCCCGATGAATCGTGATGCTTACCATCTCATGCGGTGGGGCGCATCACCCGGCTTGATGGTGAACACGGAGTGGAGGTATCCGGCCTTTTCCTTCCCGAGCGGGTCCTTCCTGATCGCCTCAATGAGGGCAGCATCAACCTTCTTCTGCAGCTGCGCACGGGCATCACTGACGATTCCCTTCGGTGCCGCCTTCGCCGTCTTTTTGGCCTTCTGCTCCGCTGCCTTCTTCGCCTTGTCACCCATAAACTCACCCTCCGACTTCACGCGCTTTTCCTGCTTCGGGCGCTTGAAGATGTCGGGGGTGATGCCGCTCACGTCCACATTTTTGATGTCCACCTTCGTCGACGTCGCAATGATGTAGCGAGAGTCGATGCGACGGATCGGCACGCCGTTGTATTTCATGGGCCCGGAGATGACCAGCGGACCATTGCGGGGCAGCTGCTTCAGAATCACCACACGGCGGCCACGGAAGCGGCCGGCAAGGATGATGGCGATGGTGCCGGGCTTGCAGCTCTTGCGCAGCGTCGTGTACTCGGGGCTCTTGCGGCTCACTTTCTTGGCAACCTTCCTGGTGGCAGTTTTCTTCTTAGCGGTGGCCATCGTCCACGATTCCTCACGATCCTAAGATACGGTCGCAAACACACACAAAAAAACAACAACAAAAAAAAAAAAAAAAGAAGGATGGTTCACCAACAATAAAAATGAAATGTAGCGCAGGAATACACAGAGACGTATGCGCACATAAAGAATCATCACAACAGTCAATGACGCCGATCCAGAAGGAAATCATTTCCCCAAAATCAAAAGTAAGGCTGGGAATGAATAGATACGCTATCAAAAGGCTTATTTCATAATAAGTAAAATAAACAAGAGGGGAAAGTGTGGGTTCATCAAGACAACACACTTTCCCATAACACCATAACGCGTAACGGCAGAAAACCCCTTACACATCGCATCTCACTTGATGCTTTTTTCCTTCTTTTTTTTTTTTTTTTTTTGTGTGTGTGTGTGTCACCCCCAATAAAAAATAAGCGGCGTTACTGAAAAAGAACAGATTTTCACATCAAAAAAGCAGACAAGACAAATTTATAATCAAGGTTAAAAATGAACTGAGCGGTACTGTCATTCACATCCCCTACGAATTACCGGTGCCCTATTCTTCTTCTTTCTTCTCCCGTTTCTTATCGATTCTTGCCCCTTTCCTGTATTCCATACCTCTGCTATCATCATAACGGTGCCATGGTACAAGATACAACCCTCTCTCTCTTTTCAAGCCATGCTTGTGATGTCCATGGACCCAGGAGTTTCTGTGTGCACCTTCTCACAGGTGTGAAACCTCTTTGTGATGGAGAACACCACCATAGTACGCCGCATTCTCACTTCGAGAAAAGTCCTTCAACAACAAGCACTTCTTCTCTTCCTTGGAAACAGTGCAGGGGCCAGCCGACACATCCGTCCCCTGACCGTCGCTAGCTTCTGTCACAGCTTCTGCTGTGGGAGAATTGAGAAGATAAAACAAAACCGTCACCAATACAAGCGCCCCTGTCAGAGAGAAGATGACGATTTGGGCGTTTTTCGGCCGCATCGCAGGTGAAAGTGCAAGACCAAGAAATCCGCTTAGGCTAGAGGTCATGAGATAGAACGCCATCATCGTGCCCTTCATTGATGTCGGTGCTGCAACGTACACCACCTCCATGATGGTTGTATCTACTAAGGCACTCGCGACACCCTGCATGATGTAGGGCGGAACCAGCCACAGAGGTGATACCATTGTCATACCAGGATGCAAATGATAAATATCCTTCTCGTCATATTTTCCGCGGTGATCTATATTTATCTGCACAACGCCACACCAAAACATAGAAATTATCATTGTGGCAAAGCCACATACCACACGTCCTCGTACAGGGGGAGTTTTGTTAACAAAAACAAATGGAAATACAACGCGATCAAAAAGCAACAAAGAGATAAGGAGGGAAATGACATTGACGTTGTTGAAGACTTCTGGCGGAATATACGATGGGAGACCCGTCGTTGCTGCTTGTAGAATCATGTTGGTACTAAACTGATTTGTGATTAGCCAATAGATCGGCATTGCGACCAGGGCACGACACACGGAGGCAATCATCTTTGCGTTAGCTACCCAGGTCTGGTCCAACCCATCGGCGTCAATTGAAGCACTTTGACTTGGCATTTCGTCTTGCTTCGCCTCGTTGACGTTCCACTCCATCGCGACGGCTTCCCTGCCATGGTTGAGCTCCCTGCCGCTACCGCTTTCCGTACAATTCCGTAATTTCACCGAGAGGTCAGGTGCGCCCGACAAGACATCATGTGATGCCACCGCATCGGTACTTTTGTTAGCCGTGACAGGGTAGCCGGCAAAGTCAATCAGATCCCAGCGATGTGCAGAGAGAAATGCCTCATCACGAATACGCCCCACAGCAAAGCACCACCGTATGAAAATGGCACGAAAAAAAATGCGTGGCAGCACAATTGAGGGCGAAGGCTCGTTACGACGAAAACGATGATACATCATGACAAATAGCGATAGCCCCAAGAGAGATGATACCGCCGACAATGAAAATCCAAAGTAATAACCTGTTGTGTGCGTCACGGATCCCATCACAACACTTCGCCCATCCAAAGACCGCAATAGAGGGGGCACAATAATGCCAATAAGAGATCCACTATTTGTTATGGCGTAAATCCAACGAAAAAGTTGCGAAAGCACCACTTGGCATTGTGTCTCGTTATCTTTGTAGGCATCCGAGACGCAATCGGCCATAAGTGGATTCGTACACACCTTCATCCCACCGTAACCTACCGCAAAAAGCAAAATACCCGTAGCAAACAAAGCAACGCCAAGAACAGATGGGTCCAATGGAAATTCACCGTACATAAGGGGAAACGAAGAAAGAGCCACCATCGATAAACCAACCGCATACGTTGTCAAGAAAACAACAAGGGAGTACGGTCGACCCCACCGCCCATCTGATACACTAGAAGAAACGCATGCAGACAACGGTGTGAGGGCGTATAGAGCGTTGATAAGAGCATTTCCGGCGCTCGTGCTCCAACGCAGCATAATTGTGCAGTACGTCATGAGCATAAAAGTAGTTCCGTAGAATCCAAGCCGTTCCGCAAACTCCACAGTCATTGTAATCCACACCTCGTAGGGAAAGCCAAGCAGCATCGTCGGTGGTTGTTGACTGTAAACACCCTCCTGCTCCTTCTAACCCTTTCGCAGCTTTATGCTTTTCCACCCAAAGTGGCTGTTTAGATGTTTGAAAGGTCCAAAGCAGCCCTTGCTCCGTCACTCAAAGTTCCCTCCTGAACGTAAAGCAAAAGGAAGTAACCTAAAAAAAAACAGCAATATCTAGAATATATATATATGTATATCATTAAAGGGCATTCTACAAGAAAATTTTTCTTTTTTTTTTCTTTTCCTTTGGGGAAATGTTATTTGCTCCCCAGGATTGTCACGTCCTCACCATCTTCCAATTCCATTAATCTTTTCTTTACGTTTCTTGTATTCCGGTTTGACACCACTGCACTTATTCTCCTCTGTTATTTCGGTCACTTGTTCACCATGACTGGCGGAATCTTACCGACTTCACTCAAATATGTGTAGGGTTCGTTATAATAACAACAACAACGACAACAAAAATAAAGAGTATAGAAAAGTCCCCTACCGTGGCTTCTGGGGCTTCCAATGCTGAAGCAGTTCGGAGCTTCTGCAGACAACGTGGAGCACCGGAAGCAACATGGGCATCTTATACGACTCTGAGCGGAATACTTCCATAAGCGGCCATGACAGATCCACCTCGTAGTACTCCGCCATCTTTACTCCATCGTCTATCTTAAAGAAAACAACAACTTCATTCATATGACGATAGCGACCACGATCATCCCAGGGGAACGGCATTATTTCGTCAAGGAGTTCTGCCGTGCTGACGTCACACGTGACATCTTGCATAAAGTCCGTCTGCTGGTATTCATCGTACATGAAGAGGATGGGCACGTGCAGCAAACCAACTGCGTCAAAGTATGGCTGGTGTTGACCATACACCCCCATCTGTTCACTACTCACCTCCGGCGTGGGTGACAAACGAATGCCATAAGATGTAAGTGCACGCATTAAACTAGATGTTTCCGCCGCCCTCACCCGTGTGCGAATGCTATCCTCCTTTTCTTTTTTTTGAAATTTTTTCATCCCTTCACGGCACACACGTTCCAGTTCTTCAAATTCCTCTAATGCAATCCCTTCCGGTGGTGGATTTGTGCACCGTCCCTTTGACAAGAGGTCAATAGCAAGATCATACTTTTTGACGCGCTCCGCGCACCGCGCTGCACGATAGTATGCCTTGCTATAATCCGGGTTCAGAATAATGGCACGCTGTGCGTCCTCAAGGCCATGTCCATAGTTCTGAATGATGTACTGCGCAAGGCTTCGGTTGGCATAAAGTTGCGAATTCAGAATAGGATCTTTGCATTTCGCATTTAGGCCTTCCGTGTAGCAATGGGCTGCCGCGCGAGCGAGATTCTCCTTGTTCACCTGCTCCGGATTGAGGGCAAGCTGAATGGCCCTGTTGCCATGTTGTTTCCTGCTTTCCGCAATATCCTCTGGGGGTACCTCGTCGTAGGCAATACTAGCAAGAGCAGCACAATCTGCATTTTTCTGCATATCCTCCTCTGTAATGGTCTCCATGAAAAGCGGCATGTGTTCCCATGCCTTGTCGTCAATCTTGTAGTCCCCACGACGACTCCATATCTCGTCAATTTCGTCTTGCAGGTCCTGGATGTGGCTCTGCTGCTCCTCCGTCAGCTGCTTGTCAGACGGCACCAAACTTCTCAAGTTCATCTCCCTCCTTCTTCAATCCCCTCCCACTCCTTCTGCTGCCACGGCGTAAAGAAATAGGAAAGGAATGGGAGGAGTAACAGATGCGGGGAAAGCAAAAAATGAAAATGAAAAAAAGAATAAGGAGAGAGTAACACCACCAATACAAAATAAATGAGGTGCCCAATTGGTGACGTCGAATGCAAGAAAATGCAGTACCTGATCATCTGGACCGAAATCATCTTCCAAGGATGAAGTGCGGGAGGGCAAAGGAATCGAGTGAGGGAGATGTGGTCTCCCCACATTGCCCTGAGACGTTTGGGTGTTGACCCGCCGTCTCTATCCCGTGAGAATGCGTCAGGGAAACGTGGATGCTGACACGCCCCCGGCCATCAAACGATGCGGTTGATGCGGCTGTGTGGTAACGCCATTTTCGGCCATATTTTGACGCGTGACAGGTTCATCTGGCGGCCCTCTCCGAGAGGTGGGCGCTTCTCGCCGGCACGGCGTCTCCGCGTCCCGCAAGAAGGCCGCTGGCCACCGCAATGTTGGATTCGCGTGCCAACAAGTGATTATGCGCCTCTTCCACCTGAGAGTAAAGCTGCGCACGCCGATTCCGCACGTCCGCGACGGCGTTCGTGTAATCGGCAATCCATCTCTGCCCCTTCACCAATCATCAGACCTTGCTGGACCCCCAACCCCCGGGCAGCCCACACACACAATAGGCAGGAGCAATTGTGCCTCGAAATTTGGTAGTTGGGACGCCCGGAGACTCACAATGCGTCCCACAAGGGCGAATTCTCTCAGTGCTTGGCGATGGTTCCTGAAATCAAGCGTAAGCCTGTCATTGTTGCAGCGACGGTTACCACCGCATCCAACGGCCCGTGTTCATCAACGAAGGTGAGCTGCACCTGGATATCGCCATACCGGCATCCTTGTCAATTAACTCCGTCGCCGTACAAAAGTAATCCATACCATTTCGTTAAAACAAATTGCAGCGACCTCCTGTGGCCGTAAAAATAAAAATAAAATAGTTTAAAATCATCTAAGCTTTATCGGCTCCCTGACTCCTTCCATCGCGGTTAACGAAAGAGTTATATAATAGAAAAGCAATAGTAAAGAAATTCCCTCGTCGTATCAGGATATGTTACATTATATAGCCCGCTTGCCCCGTGAACATCCTCTTCAAAAGCCCATTAAATTTTTTAAAAAGGTGCATGTTTTTTCCCTCGCAGATCTCTTCATTCCCTTTTTTTTTTTTTTTCTTGGTGGGCCGCCCTTCGTTAGTACCACGTCCGCGGCACGACAGGTTTTGTACGTTGCATGTAGTCTTTCCAGCGAGGAACATTCACCGGTTTCATAAACTTCGAATCCGGATCCTTCGGGTAGTCTACGACACGAATGTACGGCGCAAACGGCATGAAGAATGTTTTTTGAGGGTCTTTCCAAATGTTCTCCTTCGTCACGGGTGGCAGCAGTTCACGCTTGGCCCTTGTCACCTCCGGGTCCTCGACAAAGGCGTGCTGGTGCACAAATTCATGATCTGCATTTACCCACCAGCGGTTGTATTTGTACGGCACCTCCGGCTCCGTCTTTGCCTGCTTTCGGAGTGTCTGTTGGCGGATGTACCGCTGCAACGCTAACCGTCTCGGGAGATGGACACGGTGGTAGTGTTCCTTGAAACTGTCCGCCACCAAAGCGCTACGCCGCAGCATTTTTTTCTTTTTTTTCTTTTTGGACCACACCTAGATATATGTATGTATGTAAATATTTATTACTTGCGAAATAGCAGACGTTGGGATCCTCCAGCCACAAGACCCCACCGCAAAGGCGGGAATCAAAAGAGGGCGGGTGGGACGGTAAAACAAAAAAATTAAAAAAAAGTTATATTGCCGCTATCGCTTCCCTGCTCCCCTAAAGTTGTGGCCTTCCAAAATTAATAAGATAGAAAAGTATCGTAATGAAGTGTATTCGTTTTATCAAGATATATATGCACTGCTTAAGTTAGCCAGCTATCCCGCGATCATTCTCTTCACAAGGTCCTATTTAAAAAAATATAAAATAAATAAATATATATATAAATAAATATAAATATAACAAGCACCAAGAATGGGAAACGCATTCATGCATAAATTTCATGGCCGCGCATACGCATACACACAGATAAAAATGCGACCAACAGCACTGTCGATTTTGCATACATGTGGGTTTCTCCTTTAACACCCAATATTTGTTTGCTTTTGTTGAAAAACAATCCATGTTATTATATATATATGTATATATATTTCATGCATAGCCTCGCTCGCTCAAGCCCTTGTGCCCTCCCTCTTTTTCATGATCATTTGCGGTCGTGTAAACCACGGAGCCCTCTTTTTTGACTTTTGCCCCAATTCCGTTTTTATTGCTTTCCTTTTCTCTCTGCGTTTTTTTTTTTTTTTTCTCCGGTCCTCCCTCCCCGAGTGGGTGCTCACCAAACACACAGAAAGCGTTTCTCCTCAGAACAAAAATTGGAACAGAAGCACATGCCCTCCTCACGCACTGGTACCGCTTCTGAGCCAACCCATTTAAGAGCACACATGCATGCAGGGATGTCTGTGAACCATATGTTTATTTCCTCACACAGCCTCCTTGCTGTTGTTTTAATTTTCACATCCATTTTCTTTCCTTCTCTCCTTCTCTTCACTTTTTTTTTTTTTTTTCACACAAAACCCCATTCACCGTTTGTTTCATCATATTCCCCGTCTCCCTCACACACACACGCAGAGAGAAAGAGGAAGAGAAATCATAACGAACTCATACCCACAAACAGAGAAAAAAAGCCTGATTTTGTATTAAAATCCGGTCGAATATACACCCGAATGAGGCCTTGTCCAATATTCCTAGAAGAAAAAGCGTAAAATAAGAAAAAACAAAAAAAAAGGAAAAAATGATATTGCAGTTTGGCTCAATGCACCCAACATCCCCAAAATTCGGTTGAGGCTCATCCAGCACTTATATACCCACAAACAAGTGAAATCAACGAGCATACGCCACCATAACCGGGCTCGTTGTGAGCGGAAGAAGTGACAGTCCTTCAAGAGCCTCGCAGCCGCCGGACTCCCCTCAACGCGAAGGAAGGCGGGGGTGGGTAGAATCACAGGGAAACAGGAACTGCACTCGCCGCCCTCCAACGCGGTATCGTTGAAACGAAAAACCAGCTAATGGGTAAAAAGGCAGAGTAGATGAACAGGACGCAATATTATACACTGAGCTGCATCTGCTCGCACATCGCCTTCAAACATCCGGAACACGCACGCCGCCTTTAAAAAATAAAATAAAAAATAAAAAATAAAAAATAAAAAATAAAATTTATTCTCTTCCGCTTTTTCTGCTCCCTTCACTTTTTGATCCGCCACCCCCCTCCCCCTCCTTGGCAGCAAGAATTCACTCGACATCGTCAATGCTCGCTCAAAAACATCATTCATCCTCATTCGCCTCTCAGCTCGTTTTTGCCACAAAAAAGTCTTTAAAAACATCAGCGTCAAAATTTTCAATTTTTTTTTTTTTTTGTCTCCTTTCAAAAGACCTTTCCTGCTCGCAGACGCGCCCCTCACCCCCGTACTTTGCACCACGCCAACCCTGCACAACCCACGCCCAACACACCAACACCCGCTGGAACCACAGGGCACAAATTCCATGTGGCCCCCAGGCGCTGGGGGCGTGGGAGTCAGAGCGGCGGAAAAGGCAAATAAAAGAAGTTGACGTTACCACCCAAAAGTATTCATTAACGAGTGTGGAGTTACGTGAACGCAGCCCAAAGTTCATATAAGAGGGTTGGTGCACCATCAGACACACACACACACACACACAAATATATAAATATAAATATAAATACGCAGAATTAGAAACCAAAACAAATAAAGACACACGAAAAAATAAAATAAAATAAAATAAATAAATCTGGGAGTGAAATAAAAAGAGAACGCACACGCACAAAAAAAGCGAGTAACTAAAAAACAAGGCGTAAAACAAAAATAAAAATCACAAACAAAAGTAATTAAAAAAAAAAAAAAAGAGCACATACCTTTATTTTCATCATTTATAGTAATAACAATAATAGTAAAGGTTAGAAGGGCTGAAAGTAATAAAAATAAAATAAAAACATCATGTAAAGCTTAATATATTCCCGGGATCAGTTTGTATGGAACCAACTTTAGGTACCGTTCCCACAGCTCACCATACTTCCTACGGCAGCGGTGGTCATCACGGCGCTCGCGGTCCAAAAGGTGACTGATAAAGAAGAAAAAGTAAAAGAATGGGATGAAAGAGTCAAATCCGCATGACGCACCCCACAAAAATGCCATAACCAGATCAGCCGTGTAATGAAGTTTACGGCCATAGCGATACCATCCGTCCACAAAAAGTTCACCGCGTTCACTTTTCAGGGTACGGGGGTTTTCAATATGTCCCCAGGGCAGCTGCGGAAATGCCCTACGTCGGATGATGTACTTGGGGACGCCGTGACGCATCATGCGGAAACGATTCTTCTGTGAATTGGCGTTATCCCAGATATAGTACGCTGGAATGAGAGTCGAAACCATAAGCGCCAATTGCCATGGTTTATAGGAATAATCCTTAAGAATTGTCTGAATATATAATGCCTGTATGGAATACAAAAATGGCACCCCACACGTGTTCCAGTAAGCCAGCATCCATCCAAATTTTTCGTAAAATATGTCCCAAGTAGTGATAATACATTCCTCACCCTTCTGAATCGCATTCACATACAAAAGCTGTGCAAAAACAAGAAAACACATGTTGCCTGTAACGTAGCCAATCTCTCGATACATCGCAGCGGCATTGCTTAGAGTAACAATCATCAACAAAACCCATGAATTCCGGCATTCTGCAAACAACTTCACGTCCACATTACCGGGGAGACGAAAGTTGAGACCCGATCCCATAAAAAAGTCATAAAAAACATTATGAGACATGCGAATTTGTTTGCGAAGACCAGAAATATACACCCAAATCGATATGACATCAGCCCATATAGTAGCAGTGGTCAAATAACGGCCATACTCCTCACGCAACTTCCAGAGAGGAAACAATTCAGTAAAATGTAATGCCCCCACAAACAGAATGACACAATACCATGCATGAACGGCATTGCACCTGTAGACATAGCGGTAACCATTTTCACTTGGAATGGGAAGTCCTTTGACATACACACCGGGAAGCAGTGCAGCCAATACGTATTCTAGAAGAAAAAATCCTGTAAAGACGCCAAACGTCTCCCATGTCGGTGTCGCATGTACACGCAGATACTCCCAAAACACGTTCAACATGTTCTCCCCTTGCAGTAGTGGATGACCTGGGTATATCATTGTGCCTTGAAATTTCTCTATGCATACGAAAAAGTAAAATATCAGCACATGCGACAGTAACATAATACCAAGGGCGCCCCAGGGACCACAGAATTCATAGTGACCATCCCACTTGTCCTTTTCGGGAGTAAATTTCCTTTCTACCACAAGATTGTACGACTCCTCGGCAGATATTTTTTCCCTAGCCGTCTCAGTGTCGCGTTTTGGGGTGCCTGAGCGCCGACGTGACGATGTCCGACGAGTTCCAGTGTTCATATAAAAGAGTTAAGTGCAGTGTTTCGAATATAAGAAGTCCTCTTTTCTTTTTCTTCTTTTGATGTTTGATTCTTTGGGAATAGAAAAAAATAAATAAATAAATAAATAAATAAATAAAGGGGGAAAAGAATTGGTTGTTGTTTTTGTTCATTTGTTGTCGCTACAACACCATCCAGGCCGCCACCCACACACGTCACAAAAGACACAGAGACACAACAACAACAACAACAACAACAACAACAAAAAGAGAACGCGGTTAACACAAGGTGTTATCTTCTAACGGTCCGAATGTGCAGAAGCGCCACAATTGTAACACATCTGTGAGATATTTATATATATATATGGTAAATGTGTTGCTTGTTTTGCTATCAAAGGCGTTTAAAGATAAACGTTTCTATATGCTAGCTGAAAAATGGCCTGGCCAGAGGACGTCAGAAGAGAACAATCTCCATTCATTGATGTCAAAGGCTGTGAAAACTGAGTCACAGTGTTACTGAAAAGCGCATCCGTGTCTTCGTTGGCTGAAAACCGCACGTCGTCCATCGCAATCGGGCGCAGAGAAGCAAAAAGTGCGTCTGCATTTGCCCCATCTAACTGCGGTAACTGAAATGCCTGTCCATTACTACACCGAGGCGTACGCCTCCTTTTGTCGCTAGGAGCAGCAGAATCCTTCAGAATATCGAGAACATACAACGTTTTGGCAAAACCACCGGTGCACACCTCACGGCCGTTCAAAAATTGTACACTAAACTTTTCAATGATATCCCCTTGAAGGAGCTGTTCCATGTCACGACGAAGATGTGGGTACAATTCCCATCGCTGCAAAACATCCTGCTCTTCTTCTTCATGGAGTGGTGAATTTACCGATTTCGCAAATCGGCCGTAGTGGGAATCGCGACGGACGTCCCATAGACAAACACTCATGACATCACGTCCAACCACAAACCTCCCACAGGGACTAAGCGCACAGTCAGTGAGTGGGCTGCTAAAAGATGTGTCCTCATCACAATATGTATTCTTAAACACCAATGGCGTTTGATGAAATAATTTGAGTCTTTGGCGAATGTCAAGCACACGAACGGTCCCGGCAGTTGTTGCAATAAAAAGTAGAAACGGCTCGTGAGGAAAACAACGAATACCAAATATCGTCTCTTGAACCTCCTCCTCAAAGGGGGGTTTTATACTATACGTTTCTATAGATGTGTCCGGGTGTTCAATGCACCACAACTTCACCGTGAGGTCATCAGCGGAGTAAAACTGCGCACTATCCACCAGTGGACATAGCGAATTGATGTTGTACTCATGATTCAGGGCGTAACGAGTCACTTGCTTCATTGCAGTCGTCCTCCTAACATCGAGTGGGTTCAACGTCAGTGAGGCAACATTCTTCTCTCCAATGTGATTCACTGCCGAAAAAGGCAAAGGAGACTCTCGCACCTCAACCACCTTGAACAGCTTTGGCATTTTCTCGTTCGCCATGAGCAGGTACGTGGTTGGACCAACTTGGGGTAAAAAGCAAAGAGCTTGAATGCATGGAGTCACCTCCACACTGTTCAGTGGGTCTATGACGGAGGTGTATGCCTTACGCCCCACGGAAAACTCATAAGATCCTTGTATGTGTAAATTATTTTTATTTGTATACTGAAGCCTACCTCTCTTTCCCTCGTCAGAGGCTCTTTTGTCGTCTTCTAATTGTTGTTGTTTTTGCTGATTTGTGCGACGCATCAACAAAACGCGACCAGAACAGTCACCTATGGCAACATGTTCCCCAGAGCTGCTTGTCACAAGAGCTGATATGTTCAAAGCGGCACGTCGGAAGTATTTGGGGTAAGCATCCGCAACACGTTGCCATGGCTTTCCCGATACATATATTTCACGCAGCGCAAACTTCTCAGAAGTAGACGCGACATCTGTGGCTCCGGAAGATCCTGTAGAACTCGTTCTTCCGGTGCCCTCGTCGTCAAAAATTGCTGTGGCATACACATGTCGAAGAGTAGCAGAAGAGCTTCGCGCTTTCTGATGAGCAATCAAAGTTGCCTTAGGCAAGGAATGACAGGGATGGTGTTCATGGCCCTCCGAATTTGCAAACGCAGACAACATGGAGGGTGATGCTGTGGTGCGATAAAAGTCATCCGGCACGAGGCCTTGTTTCTTAAGCACAGAACAACTCTTGTCGACGTTGGGTGAAGAAAACCTCTCAGGTTTCCATTCGGGTTGGGTCTCCGCGGTGTCTACAACCTGCCCATGTAACTCAGTGACATTTCTGTCCAATTCCTGTGGGACGCCTGTCACGCTGCAACTCCGTGTGTGGGTGGGCCGCGGAGAAAAACAGCCCGGCACCCCATCCCCTACTCGGCTTTCCGGCACTTTCTTTTCCTTCAGCCTCGTAATTGCACTGTCCAAGTTCACACTAGGGATCATTGGCGTTTCTTCCTTCCGGCCTTTTTTTTTTTTTTTGCTCGTTGTCGTGACGGCTCTCTCCACCCTGCGGAGGAGCAGCGCCCACATCGTAATTAAAGCAAAGGAAATAAGAATAAGAGAAATAAGAAAAAAAAAAAAAAAAAAAGAACAGACACACACAGAGAAGGAAGGAGAGAGAAAAAAAGGAGAAACACAAGCTGTAACCCCATTCAGTTCTCTTTTTTTGTATTATTTGGGGCCTTCTCAGCTCCGCATATCCTTCGCATTCTTTACTACCTCCTCGTAGGAATACTCAAACTTTTTCCGAAACGACAAGTCCTGGAAATCGTAGCGCTGCCGATCGCCCTTGTTGTACATCCGATGACTCACCCACTCCACGGGACACTGCACGCGGCGTGCCTGAAGATCTCTCCACCAATAGGCGTCCTTGTACTCGGGTGGAACAGGGATGTGATAATACACCTGATCTGGCACCAGGTGCGCACGCTCATCCCAGTGTGGATCGTACACCTCCTGCCATGTCTCCGGGTCAACACGGCGATTCGCGTGCACTAGTTTGCGTGGGTCGTACATTGGAAGAGGATCCCAGTTGTATCGGTGAATCGCCTTCTTCTGCAGCAGACGTTTCAGTTGGTGTGAGAACATACCCTGCCCCTGCTTGAAGATAACAGGATTTTTGCGCTGAATGACACTTAAATGAAACATTGTGTGCTAATGTGAAAAATGAGATATATGTCCAGTTAATTCCTGCCCTTCGTCTCTCTTATTTTCCTCGTAATAATTAAAAAAAAAAAAAAAAGAAAGAAAAGAATGGGGACAAAATAATTGCGAATCCTCATCACACTGTTAAGGCCAACCATATTCCCTCAAAACTCCATAGATGTATGTGCATTTGCACACATGTCACATTAAAATATAAAAAAAAAAAAAAAAACAACAAGAAAAACATGGGGAGAACACGCGCATACCCCAGCAAGCAGCAATTAAGAAAAAAGAAACATCTGGAATAAAGGATCCAGGGAGTGTTGGATCCATTCCGTTTTCCAATTGCCGCAAAAATAACAACAATAAAAAACCAACAACTAATAAACCAATGACAAAAACAATGCCCAAACAAGCGATACTTAGGGGTAATGGGGTTCGGGCGACTGTTCTTCTCATTTTTATTATTATTTATTTTGTTTTCCTTCTATGCAGCAAAATTATTTTCTTGTTGACCTTGAACCTCACCTCCCTCTCCCTGATTCATTTATATCTTCTATGCATGCATGTATGTCTGTAATGCAATTTATGATCAACTTGGCATTCCGTCCGTCTTTTTGACTGCAGTAATGCCTGCTTGTGAATTGCACAACCATCATCGGACAAACACCCACGCCCACACGCAAAAAAAAAAAAAAAAAAAAAAAAACGGAAAGCTATTTCTTTCCTCTATGCGTGCACATATTTATAAACTTTTGTATTTATATGCCTTTAAAGCTTCATTCTCCACAATTTCTTGGGGTAATTTTATTTATTTATTTTTCTATGTGCGTGTGCTCTTCCAATCATCTGGGTGTATTTTGAATAAACCGTGTATATGTGCATACGTATCTATCGCTTGTTCAGTCATTTACCATACTTGTTGGCCCTATCGTCGGGCCTTCTTCCCTTTGGCAACCTTTCGCATCTTACGCGCAGCTGGCGTTCCACGCTGGGAGGCGTGCTGGTAGCTCTCCCTGGTGTGGTGCTCGAAACGAAGCACCTCTTCCTCGGCACGGCTGGCGTGGCTCGACACAGGCCGGTTGGACAACGGTGCAAGAACTTTGGGCCGTCTGGAAGCTGCGGTCATCGTCGTCGTCTTTTTCAATTTGTTTGCGGCTTCCGTTTCTGTGGCCGCAGGAGCTCGCGAAACGGAAATGCTTTTGGGTGCAGAGTCCTCCAAAGCCAGTTGCTCCGTCCGAATCTTAATGGCGTCACGCATTTCCAGGAGTTGCTGGAGCTTCTTTTGCAGCTCGGAAAGTGATGCGGCAGTCACCTCGGCATCCTCTGCGCCCTCCTGCAAAGCAATATTTTCTTCAAGGTGCTTGATGTCATCCAATATGCTCTCCATCCGTCCTGTTAACCGCTGTAACTCTTTCTGGCCATCTTCCAGTGTCTTAACTTGACCGTTGAGAGAGTTATCTGCGGCGTATTCGTTTTCATCGTATTCCTCTCCTGTAACGGCATCGTCGGTATCATTAACAGACTCGAGCTGATCATCCTCATCCTCGTCTTCCACATTCACCGCGCTATTTTCATACGCGTCGCCCGTGCCTTTTGTATGGGCAGCATTGACCTCTTCCGCAACATGCTCAGATTCTTCCGAAATCACCTCCGCATTCTTGGCTTCTTCCTGCGCCAACGTCTCTGCAATACTTATGGAAGATGGAATGCAAATGCCACCAGCATCCGCGTGATGTCCAGATCGCCGCAGTCGATCCTGCTCAACTCGCAGCCGGCTTATCTCGCGTCTGCTGTTAATGATCCCCTGCTCAAGTTTAGTGATGATGTTTCGTTCAGTCGCATGCTGCAGTCTTTTTTCCATGAGATGAATCTGAAAGCGAATGGCAGCAATCTTCTCTTGTAAATCATTTGGGTGCTTCCCTCGTTCCCTGTCCTGACGTTCCATTTCCTCCTTTCGTGCCTGGTCACGCTCTGCAGCCCAAGCTTCTCTGCGACGCACAACGCGGATAAAATCCTCCAGTTCCTCCAGATCCGACCGCGATGTTGCCAAAACAGCCATCAGCGTCATGTCATCTTCATCCCCCTCATTTTCCATCTGACGTTCAAGCTCCGTAATTTCTTTTCGCAGCCGTTCTGCACCAAGGCAAAGACCATCGTACTGCTCCGGTGTGCATGATGGCTCACTGGAGACGTTGGCATTATGGTTACTGGTGTCGGATTGTACCGGTTTGCTTGACGCTTCACACTCCGTTGACCGTTCTGCATGAATGGTTGGTGGCTCTGTGGCCTTTGTTTGCGGCGTTCGTGAACCACCAAATGTCAGCTCCTCATCCTCTTCTTCATTCCATATTTTTGACTTAGCCTCCTGTAGTTTTCGCTCCAGTTCTGCCTCTGCCTCAAATGCGGCTTGCTCTGCCTGCTTTTGCCGCTCCAGCGCAAGCTCTGCCTCCCGCTGCGCCTTACGAGCCTCCTCACGCTGTTGGCTGAGAATCTTTACCCGTTCTTCATGTTTGCGCAGCAGCTCCTCTTCCAAAGCACGGGCCCGTGCTTCTGCCTGCTCTCGCCTCATGCGTTTTTCTGCTTCCTCTTTTTTCTGCATCTCCAATTTCTTTCGCTCAATCTCCTTTGCCTCGCGCTGTGAAACACGTTTCATCGTATCTTCAATCTTGAGCAGTGTGCCAAGTGCTTCTTCCATCTTCTTTAGAAGGACCTCCTCTTCATGACGACGTTTTTCCTGCAAGGACTCAATCTCCTGCCTTAACATTAACGCCGCCGAAGACAGTGATTCGATCTCCCCTGAAGGTGAAGCGTTGCCGCGATTTCCTAAACTATTCTTCTCAGCTTCGCATCCCTCTGCATTATCCACAGGTTCATTCTTCATTTTATCTTCGGCGGCATCAACGTTTTTTTCAGTTTGTCCCTTTTCTTGTTGGCGCTGCCGCTGCTGCTGCTTCACAGAGTTCAATTCTGTAAAAGTGCGTGACGTCATGGAAGCATTTTGTCCTTTTTGCATCTCCCTTGAAATCTTATCGTCCACATACGCCATGTTTTCAAATTCATCTGACGGCCCATTCTCATTGGTATGTTTCTCCGAGTTGGTAAAAGAATTGTGTGATCTCCCCGGAGAATCCGTCTTCTCTGAGCGTCGCAGCTGCCGCATCTTTTCAAGTTGCTCGCGCAAACGTGGAAGATCCCTCTGAGCCGCGGCAAGCTTCTCCTGTAGCTCACTGGCGTGATCAATGCTGTCTGTGTTCAACAGTCGACGACGTATCTGTGATGCCTCCACCTTTCTCTTGTGGTATGCGTTAGCAAGAGCCTCGTAGGATTCGGGAGTGTATGCACGACGGCCTTCATCAAACGGATGACTTTCAATTCTCGCAGGGGCAGCCGGAGACCCCTCAGAAATCACGGTATGCTTTTCCTTTCCAAGTGAAAACTCCTTTACGCAGCGACCAGAGGGATGACTGGCCTGACGCAAGGAAGGTGCAGCGTTAATAGCGTGTTGCAGCTTCGTCTTCTCATCACCATCCACACTTGACGCCTCGCGCTGGATAAGTTCAAATGCCCCTTCCACGCTGTCTTTTTCAGGCACGTGGGCCTTTCGTGATTTGGCAGGCTTTGACAATGCAGGTGTTCCCATAAGCCGAATCGCCTCCGTCACGGATGGCTCCGTTTCCTCCGTCGCCTTGCGACGTATGAGAAGTTTAGAAACTGGGATAGGCCGCTGTTCTGCCGTTCGCTCGGCGTCGTCAATTGGTAGAGCCTTTGGTTTGTCATCCCCCGCGCTCAGCTCCAGTTCCGCCAGCTCGATGTGCTCCCGAAATTTTGAAAAGTACAAAAGGCAGTCGCGATCTGTCATCAGCTCCTGGTTCCAGCCAAAGCGCATCATGACAATTTTTACCGGCTCCCATGAGAGGTGAATACTTTCATAGCGTCGACGAAGAAAATCCTCCACTGACCAATCCAGTATGACATCTGTTTCGGCAGAGCGATAAATGTGAAGACGTCGACATGCCTTCAGGTCAGGGAGAGAACGCCTCAAAAGGTTCGAGTAAATGAACGGTGCCATTTGCTGCAGTTGACCAATGGTAAGCGGGTAATCTGTGAGTTGAAGCAGAGGCCGAAGGCACAGATTTACAGCCTCCAAGTTATAACGACCAGCTGATTTTATTTGCGGTCGGTGACGTGTGGCGTTCTTCTCCATGCGTCGAAAAAGATCTGCATAAAACGAATGATTCTTCACATTTTTAAATTCATCTTTCTCCTCGCTGTTTTCGGTTGCCTCTTCTTCCACTTCGTCCCCATTATCCTGTCTAGCTTCCATGCCATCTATCGCGTTCCCGTCATGCGTCTCAACCGTCCTGAGTACATCACGTTCATCAGCCTCAGTAACACGCGCGCCGGTCACCTTACCCTCACCGCAACATCCCTTGGAGAGTGCCGGACTCATGTAGATCTTGGTCACGTCATCCTCCATTTCATCATCCTCATCCATGTCCGCCCCCGCTGAAACACGATTGGCAAAGGAGCTTGTGAGAACAACGGTCTCTCGTTTTGGTCGAATGTAACAGTCATATCTTCTTTTGAGGTTTGGAGGTGCCCGTACTTCTTCTTCGCCATCGTCATCACCATCATCATCATACTCTTGCCGTTTCTGTTGCCGTATGTTCTCCATTAAGGGAGTTTCTTTTTCATCCGCAACCTCCATCTCATCCAATTCGTGCGTCTGGGCGTCCGGGAAAAGCACCCCTGTCTTCTCCTCCGCCCTCAAATGGTTCTTTCGGGTAACATTACTCGATGGTGTCCGATGCATCTCGCTCTTCGCCACGCGACTACCAACATGAAATGCGGATGATTTTGTCTCCAGCGTGCGCTCCCGATTTTGACGACGCGACCCTTCATTGCTGCCACCAGCCATGAAAGAGCTCGCAGCACGACGTGACACCCCTGGCAAATGTAGGACCTTGGCACGAAGAACGCGTCGCATCATAGTCTCCAACACAATTATCTTTTCTGCTTCGTGTATTCTTTTAGCGTCTCCTTTCTTTTTTTTTTTTTTTTTTTTTTGCTTCTTAGTTTTCTATGCCGCTCACAAATAAACAAATGACCTCGCTAATAAGTAAACTTCACTGAAAGCTACCGGAGTGATGGTGGTAAAAACACACATAAATACAAAGACAAGGAGAAGAAGCAGCATCGATGAGATAAAATAAAAAAGTATTCATTACAGTACAGTACGGTTCAAAGGGCTAGGTTCTCGCTTGCCAAGCCCAACTGAGAAAAAGAGAGGTGGCGGGGCAGCTGTCTGCCAACGTCACATCGCTCTCTCCAGCTCCCTGAGAAACTGATTTAAGAAATTAAACAAGGGAAAAAAAGAAGAGGACAAAAGACACACCAGAAAAAAAGCAAAAAAAAAAAAAAAAAAGAAGAAAGAAACACGGCTTCCGCCCTTTTGCCTTTACATGAGTCTACTCTCTTGCAAGTACATCGGCAAATTCCTCATAGTATATACGGCCATTTTCAGGGTCAGCAGCGGCTGTTATGAACTCTTCCACCTCCTCTTCTGTAAATGGTTCGCCTCCAATACGCAAAAAATGCCGCATTTCCTCAGCCTCCAAGTAACCACGCCTACTCAAATCTAACACACAAAAAGCCTCGTATATTGCCTCTTCTCCATCACGAACGACAGAAATCGGCTTTATAGTTGCAGGGGGAAGAGTAGAAGCGGTTTTCTTTCGAGAGGGTGTAGCTTTCACCGGCGCCTTTGGGGGAGCCATTATACCCGTCATGAGGGCCTCGACTATTACTTCTTTTAGTGCGTCTGCAGGTACAAAACCTCGAGAAGCTAAATCTTTTTCCTCCACCATCTCCACCAAACATGAGACCTCAACATTGGATAAATTAAGGCCCATAGCACGGGCGATGTATCCAACTGCCAGCACTGGAACCTCATTCTTTCCAGGAATATTAATAACCTGAGGACTTCGCTTCGCCTTTTGGGTCACTAAAAGAAGCTCATCAAAGAATTCGCCATGCTTTTGACGACGATTCTTATCTTGCACTGAAACCAACAACCGCTTTGCACCTACAGATATCATTCCATCACAGTCGCCCCTCGCACTCCCTTTCTTGTTTTTTTTCATTGTCCTTTCTCCCTCCATTTGACTTTGGAGCACCTTGTGCCTCCTTTCCTTTTCCCACGTAGTTCGGATATTCCCAAAATTAAATTTAATAAAAGCAAAAAAAAAAAAAAAAAAAAAAAACACCACGTTCAAATGTCACTGAAATACAAACAGACAAACTGCAACAACAACAACAAGAACAACAAACAAACGCAGGAATTTCCGGAGGCAATAGACATATATATATATTGACTTGTCAACTCAGAAAAAACATTTTGGCTAAAAGCCTTTTCATTCGTGCTTCGGGAGTAGTAAATTTTTTTCCCATAAGAGAATCACCATAGATCCGATCTGCCAACTGATATAAAGCAAGGAGAAACGTACCCACAGAAATATTTCCTTCCTCCGTCTCTGGGTGCTTTTCCTTTTCCACAGCACAACAGTAAAGAAAAATGTGCCGCAAATCTGGCTTATGAATGAGCGGAAGCAATAAATGCCGACGGGCAACTTCAACAAAGCCATCCAAGTTCATCATGGTGCTGTGGTATCCCTGTGCAGTCCTAATGGCGCTGTTATAACTTTCTTTGATCCGCCCAATAAATTCCTTTACAACAGACGCAACAGCATCCGTTTTGTATGACTGAATCAAATTGCTTACCATAGAAAAAGACCCACTATTATCTTCACCATTTATTCCTAAGCCAAGGTGAAAAACTGAACCTTGTGAACGTTGCTTTTCCTCTATGGCTGCATCAACATATGGAAATATGTGATACAACAAAAATGAAAGAAATATATCTTTCGGTTTTTCATCTAAAGGGCTTACCGTATCAATAACCGTACTACCATCCGAAAGCAGTCGTAAACGACGCTTCTCCATTGCAAGAATATACAGAGCTTCTCCAAACCATTCCTTTGGAATTGCCTCAAGGCGCTGAAAGGCAAAAAGCTTTTTCCTTTGCTCAGTAGAAACCTGATTTCCCAAAGTTATGCCGCGGTTTTGGACGTTATCCAACTGCTTGTGCTGCTTTTTGTTCAATGAGCGCATCACCGCCATCCAGAGCAACTCGGCAGAGGTTCCCTGAGAAAGCCCGCACAACTGACAATCTTTTACCATACGCGAAAAATGAGATAGCGTCATCGTAGGGTGAAAAATATCAATTGTTGACACCGTGTAAAAGTCGTATATTGTATTGATACGATCCTGATATGTTTCTAATATTCCATTAACATCTTTCATCTCCTCATTCTGATTCTCTTCTTCATTTTCATCGCCGTCAGGCGTCCTTCTATTTATGGTTTCGGAAGCGGTAAATTGCTCCAGAGTTCGAACTTCAGCTGGTGCAGCTATCATACCAGTAGGAATCAGCGCAACTGAAGGAGAAACATGCCCGGTAGAACGAGCCAAATGCAAACAAAATTCGGATAGCTGTTGAATGCGAACTTCCAATTTCGACATTCTCTCTTGATAGAGGCGATCTTGATACATCACCACTTGCTTCACCTCCGCCACTTGTTGTTCCATGTTTTTCCGGAGGTCAGTTACCTCCGTCGTAATAAGCTGCTTGAGAAGTCCGACTTGCTTACTTAAATGCTGTATTTGTTGTTCCACATGATAAAGGCGAGGTTCTAAAGACATCTAAGACATTCAACCCCTAAAACAATTTACAAATAAAGAAAAATTTCCCCTTCGCTTTTATTTTACTCTTTGCATTTTTATGAACAAAATAGAAAA
>NW_001849420.1:40283-116482 GCF_000209065.1 Trypanosoma cruzi
GATATTTAATAATGTCAAATATCTCCCTGCACCAAAACAAAAACAAAAACAAAAACAAAAACAAACCAAACAAAAAAAAAAAAAAAAAAAAAAAAAAAAACGTTACCCAGCATTACTTTTTTTTTTAGACTTTTCTTTCCCGACTTAATTTCCTTAAGTCCCTCTTTTTTTTTTCTCTTTAGACTTTGCTGCCGTTGATCACCAATGCAAATTTTTTTTTTAAAGGCATCATTTAATATTCTCCATAAAGAAATAACGTTACATCTGAAATATTACATGGACTCTATTTCTTCCCAGTCATCCAAACCAAGACCATTTTCTAGTCCTTCCCGCTTGGCCTTGGTTTGTTTCATCACATAGTGAAGTACCGCATGCTGCAACACACCAATTCTCAGTGACATTTGCTTGATTTCAGCTCTCACCTTCGTCACTGCGTCCTTTACTTGCATCAATGGTGTTGTATCGGAAATTTTTGCCTCGCGATCCTCAATACCCCTTTTCACCTGATCTAATAATCCGCTCAACTGATTCAGCTCGGCTGATAGCTGTTCAACACTTTGACTTGCCATATTTGCAGAATCTTGTGAGGTGTTCAGCTCACGTAATTTTACCCGATAGTCTTCCACTTGGTCAGAAAATTGTTGAGCAAGTGTTTGTTCACGCTTTTGAATGCGATCTCTCGACTTTTCCAAATCATCCGCCACATGTTGAAGCATCTGCTTCACCTCTGGATACATTTTCTCAACAGCCCTAAGTAAAACACCGGCACTTTCTATTCGAGAACGCCAATCTTGAAGAGCATCTGACCTAACCTGTAAAAGAGGTCCTACACGTTCCACTTCCAAGTTCCATTCCTCAGCATTAATCTCGGATTCTAAAGGAACACCAGCATCTTCTTTAACTAATCTTTCTCCGGTTGCACGAACATAAAGCTCTTCCTCATCATCACTTTCTATCATTACATTGTCTTCCACCTCTTCCCCAATACCATTATCATCATCAGCATCAGTTACTCCATCAAGCTCATCATACTTTTCCACATTTGTATAGTCAACAGAGCGAACAGTAAACCCCTTCTTGAGAAGTGCATGGTCTGAGAGAACCGATAAAATGGTCAAAACGGCTTCTCCACTTCCCTGGCGGATGCGATTTGGAGCAAGGTTTGGAGCGGATATATTCATGGCACGCAATTCACCCAATATATTGGTTGAAGTCGCATTTGGATCATCAAATTGACCAGGAGGTTCAAAGTTATGTCCAGCCAAACCCATAAGCCAGGAACATAAAGAAGTAAAGTAGTGGAACTGAGCATTTGGATTATCGATTGAAGAGGGCCCAGAAAAATAATACTTGCTCAAAGGTTTAAATGGAGGCTTGACACGCGGACAAAAATCCTTTTCGTAACGCAAAATTCTCAGCTTATCAATAAGATCCTCCATGGTGCCATCATCTACAATGACGCCTTTGCCGGGAAAACTGGGTCCAGTGGCTTGTTGCAGAATTTCTTCCTGAGACATTGATTTGCTTTGGATGCTTCTACATAAAATCAAAAAATAAGATAATAATAATAATAATAATAATTTTTAATAATAAAATATAGCAAACAAAATCAAAAACCGACACATCAAAATCCACACACTCCCTCAACAAAGAATTTATATACATATATCAAAATAAGCTTTTATTTTTCTCTCATTTGTTTATCTTTCCCTTCAACCAAAAGTTCTCATTGATAAAAAGCAAAAAAAAAAAAAAAAAAAAAAGAAATAAAGAGAAAAAAAGCTCGAGCTATTTGAAAAATGGGTTCATTATTTTATACATGGGAGAAAGGATAAATTGTTGAAAATCTAAATACCCTTCTTAAATCTCATCGCCAACAAGCTTATTCATAAACAAGACATGTGTTTCCGTATAATCCTTCGAAGATTGTCCAGCGGGAGTTCGCAATGCAGTTGATGAAACCAGTTTCCAAAGGCCCTCCTCCTCAAGAGCATCCAAAAGAAGAACCATCAGATAGGAAATTCCATCTTCATCGCAAAATTGGCCATCCAACTTCATGTACCAATGATTTGGATTCGAGATATACTGAAATCTCGGAGGAGCAACTCGGGTGCTTCGCGCGGTCGAAGTTGCATTAGGAATCACCTCATTTAATTTGTCAATTGTTTGCTCCTTCACAGGGCCCATGATTCGAATTTCGGGGCTGTTGAACAAAAGATTGATAACAAGGTTTTGAACCATTTCCTTTTCCTTTTTATTTGTTTTCTCTTTTTTTTTTTTTTTTTTTTTCTACTTCCTGACCAGTCAATCAAGATACAAAAACCATGAATAAAACAACGGATATTAAAAAATCAAATTCAGAAGCGTTAAAATTATTCTCTTCCTAAAATTTATTTATTATTCCCATTTTTTAAATTCTGCAATACCCAACTGAAATTGATATTAACGATGCATTATGCAATAAACAGGATAGCTGTTTTCCAGCTCCCCAACGAGACTCGAGCCGCCTCAATAAGAACCTCCTCATTTTTATTAAGCGGCTTGACCTCCAAAAGCCTCTTAAGAAGTTCTAACGATGCTTTCCAATACCCTTTATGAAGCAAGGCACTCGCAGCTTTGTCAATGTCAGTTGCACTTTTCACAATTCCTTCCAAGTGTGATCTATCGCCAAAAATAAAAGTTGATCCTCTTGTACGTTCAAGAGAACCCACAAAATCCAATGCGGTTGTGTCAACAGCATTAGATTGGAAAAAATGTCTCAATTCATCTCTGGTTTCTTTAGAATATATTCTTGATGAACATTTCAAAACCACAGTGGAAAATCGATCTAAAAGCTCCACATATTTTCCCGCATTATATTCTCGAACAAAACATTTGCAAAGATCCTGTAAGCTGCCGGATGGAATCTCTTCAATCCCATGATTGCTCAAAATTTCCAATATGGAGATGGCCTCTTCATAGCGTTGAATAGAAATAGCAGAACGAAAAAAAGTTCGTTGTAATGATTTTGACTCACGAAAATATTCCGTTTCTTTAATCCAAAAAAATGTGTCCTCCATCCTTCCAGCTTGATAGGCTGAACGGGCCGCAGCAACATCTAGGAGTTCCTTTCGCGTATCTGACGATATGTCACGTTCACTAAGTCGCACTAACAAGGAGATAGCCATTTGCCACTGAGACTTCAACGGAAAAGCTGTGTTCACAAGATGAGGTATGGTACCTCGTCTTCTTCTTTCTTCAGGAGGAATAAAGGTCGGGTCATTTGCTAGTCGAAACGCATCATTTAATGCCAAAGCTACATCACTACCAATATGTTTCTCTTCTATAATGTCCCCTGTTATCTTTTTTTTTGAATCTCTACAAAAATTTTCATTCATAATAAGCTGCTGAAGTACATATATTGACTGTTCCCACATGTTACAAAACGCTAATTCATCAATCAAGGCTTCCCCTGTTGCGTCATTTGGGTTCCATACCCAAAGGTTGATTGCCGAACGCCATAAATCATGGCGAACAAGTGCCTTTAACATTAAGGAGCAAGTGGGAATATCCTCAAAAGAAAAAAGACGTGCCCATGAGCTCAGCTGGCCCGGACCCCCCTTTTGCTTCAAAAACAACAGGGCAATCCGTTGTGCATGCTCCAATTCGAGAGAGGAACCAACTTCAAGTAAAGATCGTTGATAATGAGCAATTGCGGTTTCCCATGAAGGCTTCTTTTTGCAAAGAGACGAAACTAACGGTTTAAACGCATCCCAACGATGCATCCCCTGAACGCTCCATAACAACACTCCCGACAACAGCGAAAAAACGTAAAAATAAAAATAAAAAAAGAAGCGCCAGAAATAAGAAAGTCCACAACAGCAAAAGAAACCAAAAAATGGGGCGCAAGAAAAACAAACACACCAAAAAGAAGAGCGAAAACGGTTCCAGACACGCGCCCGCGGAGTCGTGAAGAAAGCCGCGGGGGGCGCCAACACGCCGGAAAACAAAAAAACCTTCAAGAGGACAAACGCCCCCAAAAAACCGGAGGAACGGGGTGGGAGGGATAAAAACCACTTCTTTCCCCCGCAGCGGGTCTCCAGAGGGGCGGTCGGGGTTTTGGGGTGCCGTCCGCCTTCGCCGGCGGGAGGCGGCGGCGCGCGTTTGATCCCGGCGCTTGCCGCGATTCGCCTGTGTTTTTTTTTTTTTTTCTTGGAGGGGGTGGTTTTCATGTTGTGGCGGTTGCCGTTTTTTATTTATTATTTATTTTTTTCTTTTTTCTTATTTTGCTTTTTTACTTTTTTTTTTTTTTTATTATTGGGAGTTTTTTTTTAAGGTTTGACAGAGATCTTTTATTTTTATCTTTTTGGAAACATGGATCCATTAACCGTTTTGGCTTTTTGTCCGACGGGTGAGTTTGCTCGCATAGAACGTGTGATCAGAGAGTGGCCTGGTGTAGAGGCTGTTGGATCTCTGCGAATCAAAGAACGTAAAAAAGACATCACAAATGTATTCATCAAATTTAATAGCGAAGATATGGCTAGAATTGCTTCTTTGCAAATTGATGAAGTTCCCGGTCTTTATTTGACCGATGAAGAGAAAGGTGAAAAGCAGAAAGGCAGTAAGAGGAATGCAACAAAAGGAAGGTCGAAAACTGTTGCGATTGAATTAATGAACTTTGGTACATACAATCAAAAAGAAGATGCATTGGAACAGCAACGAAAAAAAGGTTTTGAACGGAATCGACAGGACCGCGAAAGCAGGGGCCGAAGAATTCAGCGCGGATTCAGAGGTTTTATTGACAACAGAGGAAGCAAACTGCGACCTATTATTGTTCCTTCAGCGCAGGTAAATGTGGCTTTTGTTGATAATATTCCATTTAACATGACTAACGATCAGCTAATTGAAGTGTTTTCCCCTTTTGGACGCGTTCTTGATATCAACAGGTATGAACTTATGGCCATGATTTTTTACGATTCTCCAGAATCTGTTTTGCGGTGTATTCAGCAGCTTAACGGAAAAACTGTCAGGGGGAATATTATTTCAGTCAGCAGCGGATCCGTTCGGATCCCAGGTCCAGTGGCGCTTCAAATGGGGATATAGTTCGTTGAACCTAATTAAACCACGCCCACACACACACACACACACACACAAAAAAAAAAAAAAAAAAAAAAAAAAGACAAAGAAGAAAAGACAGAAATAGTTTTTAATTTTTTTTAGTCATCGTATAAATACGCTTTGAATTCTTTTTGCGTTTCCTTTTTTTTATTTTTATTTATTTTTTCTTGCTAGTTCATAATTGCGTTACTTATCGTATATAAAATGTTTTTTTAGCTTTGGCTTATTTTGCCTTTTTTCTGTGCTTATTTGTTTGTGTGTTTTTCGGCGTAGTGTTGAAGGGATGAGGAGCACCTGCAGATTCTTTGACCAGACCTGTGGCCCCCACAAGTCTTACAAATATACTTACATGCCTGATCCTCGTAAATTGGCGCCGATCGAAACTACAACTCGCAGCGAAATTCTTCCTCTAGTTATTCGTCCTCCAACGTCCTATGTTCCAAATCATGAGACCTTTCTTGAAAAGGTGGATATTCATCGTTTAAAACCAACGAGTGATTTTAAAGCTGCATTTAAGGATTGGAATGACCTGATGAGTTGTGACAAACGACAGTTGCGGGTCCGAGGTATACCGCGAATGACCCGAATTGCCATTAGAAATGCTGTTCATGCCTTTCAGAATGGGAATCCGCCTGAGTATTTTGACACTAAGGAGGAATGGTTGTATTACAAACAATTCAAAACCATTGATTTTAGTTATCGCGTTATTCCTGAATTACCTGAAAAATATCGTCCTCATCAAAATGGAATTGATCAGGCACCTTTGCCAGATTATCGTGAGATTAACAAAATGCCTGAATGGGCTAGGAAGGAAGAAGAACGCCTAAAGGAGAAAAAAATTTAATTCATTGTTATTTTGAATGAGTAAGGCCATGGAAAATGAATGAGAATTACCAGACTGGTGAATTTTAGGAATTTGCCGCCATCAGCTGTGTTTATATTCACTTTTTATCGTTGTTTTTTATTTTATGACACAAGATCTTGATGTCTTTTTTTTTTTTTTTTTTTTTCTGCTTCTTGTGCTGTAAGTTCATACTTGTTTTATTTTTGCGATTTTTTCTTTTAGTTTCTTTACGTCATTATCAGAGGAAATTATGGCTGAAACGCCTTATGAGTCCCCAAGTGATGTCTCCGAACTGGACCCGGAGTCGGCTGTTTTGGTGCCAATTCAACAGCGTATAGAGGCACAATTACGGAAGCATCTTCAAGAGGTATCACAGCAGCTTTACGATGTCAAAAATGAACTTGTTACTGTTCAAAAGGAAAGGGAAAAATATGGTGTTGAACTTTACAATGCTCAACAACATCTAGCAAAGTTACAGGAAACATTGGAGAAACAACATGAAAAGCATGTGTCAGTCCAACGGCAGTACGAGGAAAAGTTACAAGAACGAGAGGAAATTTCCACACAAGCTGATAGCCTTCGAAAAGAAATTGAGGATTACCAGCGACAACACGAGCGGCAACAAGCGGATCTTGCAAAACTAACCGAAACAATTGTCAAGGTTCAACAATTCAATGACCAGCTTAAAAAAGAGGTTCAGGTAGAACGTCGTGCTGCCTACAAGACTGAAGAAGATATTACAAATTTGGAAAGAGAAAAGTTGAAGCAAGATAATATGATTGATGTCCTTGAAAAAAGAGTAATACTTGTTGAGGAGGAAGTGGCCACAGTGAATACACAGATTGAAAGTCAACAAAAAGAAACCAAGCGAGCGAGAGAAATTTTGGCGGAGGCATTAGCAGAAATGGAGGCCATCAATTTTGAGAAAAAACAATTGGTGCAACAATGGAAAAGTACCCTTATTGGAATGCAGCGTCGTCATGAAGCCATGAAAAAGACAGAAGAAGCCCTTCAGCAACAGAAAGATGACTTACAAGCTCTAGAGAATGAGATAACGGGTTGCCGAAAAGATATACAAGGTGTTCAAACGGAAACGTCAAAATTAATGGAGTTTATGTCACGTGTTGATAATGAAGTGACCGTTTTGGAGAAGCAAATTGATGCTCTTGTTGAGAGAAAAGAAAAAAGCGCTCAATCATATGCAATGCTTAAAAATAATTTGGAGCAAACCGATGCCGAAACAAAGAAACTGGAATATGAGGCTCGTACTCACGCTTCTGAAGTCACAAATATCGACAGGAAAATACAAAAATGTGCAAGGGATGTTCGTTCCATGGAGAACGATATTGTTGAAGCACTTAGTAAGCAGTCAACCCTTAAGCAAGAAGGAAGTGGCACGTTACAAGAAATTGAGAAAATCAAGGGTTCCATTAGAGTCAAAGAACTTCAAGTGACACAAATGGAAAATGAACTTGCTCGTATACGAGTGGATACACTACAAGCTCAATCACATAATGAGACATTAAAATCTACATTGGGTGAATTGGAGAAGGAGTTACAATCTCGTGGTGTATTGATTGAACGAATGCAAATGGATATACGCCGTAGACATGATGAAATTGATAGAAAACAGAAACAGTTGGATCAACTGAATCATCAGTATGAAGGATTGTTGGCTGCACAAGTCTCTGATAAGGGGGAACATGTTGGTCCGTTAGAAGCTACCATTAATAGTTTGTCAAGGGCTATTACAGAAAAAGTTAATGAGAATGAAGCTCTCCAACAAGAGTGGATTAAACTTCAGACAGAGTTGGTAAATTGCAAAAACAATGCAAATGAGGTTAATGAAGCCATTCTTGAACTCCAGGCAGAGGCCACGGTTTTGATGCAAAAAAGAGAGAGACTTTTGGCAAACATTGCGAATGAAAAGAAAGAAATTATCAGTTTGGAGAACAAAGCAAATGCGATGCATATTGAGATGAAGAAGGTAAATACTCAACTTAGCAAAAACTCTGAAGATCAAAAAAACATTGCGAACGAAGCTTTTCTTCTTGAAAATGACCTTATTCGACGACTGCAAGAAAAGAAAAGAGAAGCCATTGAACTGGAACTTAAGGTGGAAGAAACTCGACAAACCAAGACTGATTTACTCGAACAGATTATGAATTGTGAGCGGGACATTTTGTTTTGGGAAAGAAAAATGCAGATTGCAAAAGAAACGGAGATGGCACTTGATCCAACGGTTGGAAGGGCGGAAGTCGAAAAAATGAGGAAAGAAATAGGAATTATGGAAAAACGCATGAATGACCTTCAAAGAGAACAACGCTTTTTAGTTGAGGAAATGCAGAGGTCGATTGACCATCGTGAGATAATTCGAACAAAAGGTCAGGCGATCCAAAATTCGACCAAGAAGAACGGGAGAGGGGCCACGAGACTAGATGTGGATAAGGAAAGTGCCAGGATGTTTAAGGAGCTCAATGAAAAAAGAGAAGAGGCGCAACTGAAGGAAAGACTTATTAGAGAAAGTCTTGTCGAAATTGAGAAAAAGACTAACGAAATTGAAACCATTCAACGTGAAGTTGAAAACCTTGACGAGCAAGTAACAGAACTTCAAGCACAGTTGTTGTCAGCACAAAAAGAGTGTGACCGACTGGAAGATGAGAAAAGGATAAAAAATACAACTCTTCAGCGTCTTCGTGACGCTGAAAACGGTGCTTACAATTTGGCAGTTAGTCCAGAGGAGCTCAATGAGGAAGTTACACACCTTGAAGAAAAGCGAAGAACGTTAGTTGAGATTATAGATGATTTAACAAATCGGTATCCTCAATTGGAGGAGGAATTGTCTGACATTCTTTCAGCACTTTAATTACAGTCTGTGATGAATAGGTCGTTTTAGTATATATGAGAAAAAATATGTATATATATAAGAAAGGCTATGTATGATAACTGAATCATATTATTTTGTGCTGCTCAATATTTTGAATGCATATGTATAGAAAGTTTGAGTATTATAACGAGGGTGGGTTTAAAGAGTAGCTCTTTAAAGTCGTTATACTTTGGATGAAAATGCATTGAGTTGCGTGAAATACGTTCCTTTCTTATTATTATTCTCTTGCCTTTGTGTCCTCTATTTGAATATGAACGCATTGAAAGGAAGTTAGGCTTTGTTTGCATCTTAATGAACGCAGAGAATGCGCTAGCTCCTTGGTCTGTGCAGCAAATTTTTCCTTCTCTTGAGGTTAGCGTGAAATATCGTACAGATTTGCTTGCCACTGCGAGTCGTCTACCGGATGTCGCTTCACGTACTTTGTTATGCCCTCTTTTTCATCACCGCTTGCTTCACCAATTTGCTCAGTCTTCTGTCTTTGGTGTACTTTCTTCAATGTGTAGTCATGCACTGACGCAGCAAAGACTCCATGAAGAGACCACTGGTAATGGCTTTAATGGGTCTAAAAACAACGGATATGCTACCGAAGACGAAGTAAAGTTTGCTGCCACAGTCACGAGTAGTTTATTGGAAGATTCAATGATAAATTTAGATGCTGCGTTGCTTCCAATCATTGGTAATTCACAAGGCCATTTACTGACTATTTTAAAAAAACGGCTGCGTGAGACGGAAGAAAGTTCTCTTGGTGTAAAATTTCATGAAAAATCCACATTATCCATGTCTACTCAAAAGAGAATAACTTTTGTACCTCGAAGAAAAACGATGGAAAAGGTTTTAGATCAGGCGAATTTACCTCGACGGCACATTCTTTCAAAAAAAATGGCTTTATTAACTAACGTGGCACAAAGTGCTGGTGTTTGCGAACGTCGTGAATTGTTAGGAAATCTGGGAGATACTCCAGTTCCGTTTCAAGTGCGATCACGTGAGGAGGTGAGGCAACAATTAAGAGGACAAAAGGCTTTTGAGACAAGTATGACGGTAGTTCTTTCAGATCATGCAGTGCCGTTGCCGCTTTGGAAGCGACGGCGGAATGAGGTGGAAGAAATCACCGAAAACGAAGGATTTACTGCTCCACCAACAGCAGCTTCTTCCACAGCACTGAATTCCCCACAAGAGTCTTTTGTAAATGCAACATGGGTAAAGGAGGGTGAACTTTTGCTGGTCAATGGTTGCCTTATTCATCGTGATACAAAGAGAATAGTTGAACCCTCCGCCAAGAAGGAGAAAATTTGTGCTTTGGAGAGAGGAGAAATAGGCTCCATGGAAACCTCAGAAACGACAGCATCCGTTAAAAAAAAGACAACCGCGGAGTCTGAGCGTAAAAAGAGGACAGCGAAAGTTGCGCGTGGTTCTTTTGCTTCTGGACGAATCGGTACTGTGAACACCCAAGGCGTGCCACTAATGTCCAGGGAGGAAATTTTGGCTTTGGTGAATTCTCTTCAAATCTCCGATGCTCTGAGGGCAGCCTTCTTGATTGGGTTAAATGGCGATGATAACTCGAAAATAAAGCAATGAATTGAGATGGTTGGTGCGGTGCGCGGTGATACTGTTACCTATTTCATGTTTCTTATGATAACGGGATTACAGCTTGCCATTTGGGATGATCCCTCTTTTTTTACACTTTCCCCAAAAGGGCCTTCCGTTTCTCTTCACCCTTCTCTTTTTTTTTTTTTTTGTGTGTGTGTATGTGCGTGTGAGGAGGAACCGAGCAAAAAGAGGAAACGACGTGGGAAGAAAATAAGATCAATAATAAAAATAATAGAAAGTATTTACAAAAAGGGTTTATGGCCACTGACGGTTTTTGGTTTCCCGCTTCTGAGCCGACGGGTGAGGAGCTTGAAACGACGATCTTCCTGACATTTCTTCAGAACATCTTTTCCACGCAAAATGTTTCAGCAAATCGAGAAGCAGCACAAATGGAACGGAAACGAAATCGGTTGCTTCAGCCGAAACGGAAAAGAGATCGGCATGAGGAGTCTGCAGAGTCAGGTCAAAAAGAAAGGGGAGGGAATCTTTTTCACATCATTTCATGTATTGTCCACGCGGCGGGAATACCATACGAGCCACCTCTGGAGGAACCAGGGCGTCGCTGCGTCAGGGTTTGTCTCAATGACCGCAGAGACAACAACAAGCACCAATACACCTCAGCCTGAAAAGGACGTATCATTTGAAGGGGATTATGCGGGGCCAAACAAACTTGTCCAGCAGCCCCGAAGTGCGCTTGCTTCTCTTGTTGAAAGTGCCCGTCTAAAGGAGCGACTGCAAAAAACGGAAAATTCTGAAAGAAAAACCAGGGCTTTCATGGCAGTATCCGAAGATCCTTTAAGAAGTAACAACGAGGGCGCCAACATCATGTTGGAGCGTCATAAAAGCCCAACTGCATCCGAACAGAGTGGGGATGATTTTGGCGTAGCACTGCCTCTTGGTTCTTTTATTTCTGACGACACCAATGATCCGTCAAAGAAATTTGAAGTACCCGTCGCGAAGCATCCCTCACAAATGTCTCAGGAGGAATTTTTGCGACAGTTCAAACGTGCTCCTCGTCGCGGCGAAATAGGATACGATGCGGAGAGTGTCGCTGCAGCGGAAGCCGTTGGATACGTCATGAGCGGTACCAGGAATAAGGAAAAGCAGCACTACGTAGACAATATTCAAAGAAAACTTCATGAAAAAGAAGCCCGAAAACTTAGATTGCAATTCCGAAAAGTTGAAGACGAACGAACAGACAATACAATGATCCAGGGAACCATTGCAATGGTGAATGAAAAAACTCCCAATGAAGGCCTCTAACTATGGAAAATCATAAAGCCCCTAATTTATTTATTCTTTTTTAGAATCATGTGAAGGCAATGTGCGAGCAGATGCAGCTCAGTGTATAATATTGCGTCCTGTTCATCTACTCTGCCTTTTTACCCATTAGCTGGTTTTTCGTTTCAACGATACCGCGTTGGAGGGCGGCGAGTGCAGTTCCTGTTTCCCTGTGATTCTACCCACCCCCGCCTTCCTTCGCGTTGAGGGGAGTCCGGCGGCTGCGAGGCTCTTGAAGGACTGTCACTTCTTCCGCTCACAACGAGCCCGGTTATGGTGGCGTATGCTCGTTGATTTCACTTGTTTGTGGGTATATAAGTGCTGGATGAGCCTCAACCGAATTTTGGGGATGTTGGGTGCATTGAGCCAAACTGCAATATCATTTTTTCCTTTTTTTTTTGTTTTTTCTTATTTTACGCTTTTTCTTCTAGGAATATTGGACAAGGCCTCATTCGGGTGTATATTCGATTGGTTTTTGTGTTTTATTAACACACACACAAAAATCATTAATAAAAAAAATAATAATTAAAAAATACATTTTTTTTTTTTTGTCTTGTGTGTGTTTGCAGCTGTTGCCAGAAGTAAATTTACGATGTGTTTGTTTGGCATCGTTGATGCGGTTGCGGACTTTTTAAAGGGTGTTGTGGCGTGTGCCTGCTGCCTCATCATCGGTGGCCCTGCGCTCATCATCGCGGGCAGCATGCTTCTCAATCAACAGGACCTTCGAAAAGCTTTCAGAGATGCCGTGAATGAATTTAACCCCACACCCATGAACGCTTGGACTGGGACCATCAACGATGTGCCGATTGCTGTGAGACGCGAGTCGCTAAATGTCAAAGGTGTGGACGGGGCCACTTCTGTCTTTGCGGAGGCTGTTGTTTCCGTTTCTCATATGTCTTCATCAAGGTTTCAAGTTTCCGTGAATGTTAGAACCGTGACCCCTTTTAATCGCATGGCCCCCTTCCGCACCATAGAAAAAACGTCATACACCTGTTCTTCACGTGACTGCAAAAGCAGATTGAATTGCCAGTGTAACGAATTGCTGAATTCTTTTATGAACCAGTGCGTCGCATCTGGTGGAAAATTTGTTCGCACACCTGGAATGTGCGTGTTGGACCGCACTTGTGGTACGTGTGAACGAACGGTCTACCTCAGGCAATTGTACCTTGTTGTTCGTGAGGTCAGCAACGGAAAATACGCCGAGGACACCAATCTCCGAAGTGCCATGTACGCTTTTGGGGATCTTGATAACGATTACCAGCCTGGAATACCGAGCACCGTTACAGTGCGCCTGTACAGCAGCAAGGACCCTTACATCGCCCTGCAGCGCTTAACAAAGGGAACCAATGATTTGGGTTTGAATTCGCGCACCGTGGGTATTGTGCTGATTGTTCTTGGGTGCCTGTTTTTGCTGCTGGAAATTGGTGTCTGCACAGCGCTAATTTGCTACTGGATGCGAAGGAAGAAGACGTCATCAGGCGCTCCGCCCTATATGGCTCCTGCAACTTATGGAATATCAAATTCGGGTGCATCCGGTAACGCCGCACCGAATTTTTATGCACAGCCAGCACAGCAAACGGGGCAGGGATACACATATTTTCAAGCGGCACCACCAGGGTATACATATGGCCAGCCACCACAGGGACAGCCGGTTCCACAGGGATACGCATATGGTCAACCGGTATCACCACAGGGACAGCACGGCTATACGTATGGGCAAGCACCGCCGCCATTATACGCATACGGCCAACCGGTATCACCACAGGCTCCGCGTGGGCAAGTACCGCCGCCATTGTAGTCATGCAGACAGCCACGGTTTTCCTACCTGGAGAGTAAAAATTACGGTCAAAAAAATTGAAAAGGACAATGTGTCACTGAGCTGGTGGATATGATAGGTATATGTAAATTTTGTTTATTTATTATTTTTTTTACATTGTTTTTGATGAGGCTTTATATCAGAGAATTGATATTTATATTTTGTTACCCGTGGGACTTCAAGATTTGTCTCGTTTTATATATATATATAAGCTCTTCTCTTCCACGCCTGTGTGTGTCTGTTTCTTTGTGTCTGTGCGTTTATATGCTTTTGAGGAATGAATGGATGGAGGAATAAAAAGTAAATTTTTTTGACTTGACGAAATGCTCAGATGATGAGCGCCCTATAATGCTAGAATTGTCGGCGGCAATGTGCCGAGTGATGATGCATCGCTTTGCTTGGCTCTCTTTATTTGTCTTTACACCTCTTTTTGCTTTCTTCTCTCACTCTATGGTTGCAGCTGTTGCCAGAAGTAAATTTACGATGTGTTTGTTTGGCATCGTTGATGCGGTTGGGGACTTTTTTAAGAGTATTGTGGCGTGTGCCTGCTGCCTCATCATCGGTGGCCCTGCGCTCATCATCGCGGGCAGCATACTTCTCAATCAACAGGACCTTCGAAAAGCTTTCAGAGATGCCGTGAATGAATTTAACCCCACACCCATGAACGCTTGGACTGGGACCATCAACGGTGTGCCGATTACTGTGAGACGCGAGTCGCTAAATGTCAAAGGTGTGGACGGGGCCACTTCTGTCTTTGCGGAGGCTGTTGTTCCTGTTTCTCAGAGGTCTTTATCAGTGTTTCCAGTTTCCGTGAATGTTAGAACCGTGACCCCTTTTAATCGCATGGCCCCCTTCAATATTATGAGAAACTCGACATACTTCTGTTCTTCAAGTGACTGCAAAGACGGAAGGGATTGCAAGTGCAGACGCGATGTCCGCAGTTTTGGGGAGAAATGTACCGCCAGGGGCGGAAAGTACAATAATGCACCCACGTGGTGTGAGGCGGGTCATATTTGCGGTGAGTGTCTGGAGATTCTGTACCTCAGGCAATTGTACCTTGTTGTTCGTGAGGTCAGCAACGGAAAATACGCCGAGGACACCAATCTCCGAAGTGCCATGTACGCTTTTGGGGATCTTGATAACGATTACCAGCCTGGAATACCGAGCACCGTTACAGTGCGCCTGTACAGCAGCAAGGACCCTTACATCGCCCTGCAGCGATTAACAAAGGGAACCAATGATTTGGGTTTGAATTCGCGCACCGTGGGTATTGTGCTGATTGTTCTTGGGTGCCTGTTTTTGCTGCTGGAAATTGGTGTCTGCACAGCGCTAATTTGCTACTGGATGCGGCCAAATAAGACGTCATCAGGCGCTCCGCCCTATATGGCTCCTGCATCTCAAGGAATATCAAATTCGGGTGCATCCGGTAACGCCGCACCGAATTTTTATGCACAGCCAGCACAGCAAATGGGGCAGGGATACAAATATGGTCAAGCGGCACCACCAGGGTATACATATGGCCAGCCGCCACAGGGACAGCCGATACCGTCAGGGTACACATATGGCCAGCCACCACAGGGACAGCCTGTTCCACAGGGATACGCATACGGCCAACCGGTATCACCACAGGGTCAGCACGGCTATACGTATGGGCAAGCACCGCCGCCATTGTAGGTATGCAGACAGCCACGGTTTTCCTACCTGGAGAGTAAAAATTACGGTCGAGAATTTGAAAAGGGAATAAATGTCATTCCGCTGATTGAAATAATTACTGTATGCAATCTTGATTTTCTGTCTTTTTTTATATTTATTTTAGGACCTTGTGAAGAGAATGATCGCGGGATAGCTGGCTAACTTAAGCAGTGTATATATATCCTGATAAAACGAATACACTTCATTACGATACTTTTCTATCTTATTAATTTTGGAAGGCCACAACTTTAGGGGAGCAGGGAAGCGATAGCGGCAATATAACTTTTTTTAAATTTTTTGTTTTGCCGTCCCACCCGCCCTCTTTTGATTCCCGCCACAAGATGCGGTCTTGTGGCTGGAGGATCCCAACGTCTGCTATTTCGCAATTAATAAGTATTTCAGATCCTAACTGAGTACAAAAGGTCACGTGAGCGGTCAAAAGAATATATATATATATATATATATATATATATATCGGAAGAAAACATTGGGGCAATTAACTTCTTCTGCGTTACCCCATTTTTTTCTATCTTCTTTGGTTTCTGTAGATAAATTCAGGATCCGGCCAACGGTCAAGAAGATTATTTTTATTTTTATTATATAAGGGTTTATACTACAGAATTGATATTTATATTTTCTTGTACCTGCGAGATATCAAGATTTGTCTTGTTTTTTTTTTCTGCTTATATATTTTTTTTTCTTTCTTTTCTGTGTGTGTGTCTGTTTCTTTGTGTCTGTGCGTTTATATGCTTTTGAGGAATGAATGGATGGAGGAATAAAAAGTAAATTTTTTTGACTTGACGAAATGCTCAGATGATGAGCGCCATATAATGCTAGAATTGTCGGCGGCAATGTACTGAGTGATGATGCATCGCTTTGCTTGGCTCTCTTTATTTGTCTTTACACCTCTTTTTGCTTTCTTCTCTCACTCTATGGTTGCAGCTGTTGCCAGAAGTAAATTTACAATGTGTTTGTTTGGCATCGTTGATGCGGTTGAGGACTTTTTTAAGGCTGTTGTGGCGTGTGCCTGCTGCCTCATCATCGGTGGCCCTGCGCTCATCATCGCGGGCAGCATACTTCTCAATCAACAGGACAATCGAAAAGCTTTCAGAGATGCCGTGAATGAATTTAACCCCACACCCATGAACGCTTGGACTGGGACCATCAACGGTGTGCCGATTACTGTGAGACGCGAGTCGCTAAATGTCAAAGGTGTGGACGGGGCCACTTCTGTCTTTGCGGAGGCTGTTGTTTCCGTTTCTCATATGTCTTCATCAAGGTTTCAAGTTTCCGTGAATGTTAGCACCGTGACCCCTTTTAATCGCATGGCCCCCTTCAATATTATGAGAAACTCGACATACTTCTGTTCTTCAAGTGACTGCAAAGACGGAAGGGATTGCAAGTGCAGACGCGATGTCCGCAGTTTTGGGGAGAAATGTACCGCCAGGGGCGGAAGGTACAATCATACACCAACGTGGTGTGAGGCGGGTCATATTTGCGGTGAGTGTCTGGAGACTCTGTACCTCAGGCAATTGTACCTTGTTGTTCGTGAGGTCAGCAACGGAAAATACGCCGAGGACACCAATCTCCGAAGTGCCATGTACGCTTTTGGGGATCTTGATAACGATTACCAGCCTGGAATACCGAGCACCGTTACAGTGCGCCTGTACAGCAGCAAGGACCCTTACATCGCCCTGCAGCGATTAACAAAGGGAACCAATGATTTGGGTTTGAATTCGCGCACCGTGGGTATTGTGCTGATTGTTCTTGGGTGCCTGTTTTTGCTGCTGGAAATTGGTGTCTGCACAGCGCTAATTTGCTACTGGATGCGGCCAAATAAGACGTCATCAGGCGCTCCGCCCTATGTGGCTCCTGCATCTCAAGGAATATCAAATTCGGGTGCATCCGGTAACGCCGCACCGAATTTTTATGCACAGCCAGCACAGCAAATGGGGCAGGGATACAAATATGGTCAAGCGGCACCACCAGGGTATACATATGGCCAGCCACCACAGGGACAGCCGATACCGTCAGGGTACACGTATGGACAGCCACCACAGGGGCAACCGGCACCGCCAGGGTACACGTATGGCCAGCCACCACAGGGATACGCATATGGTCCTTAGGAACCATTATGAATGTAAAAGTGTTATATTGATGGGCGTCTGTTGTCCTTTCGGGATGCGCATGGCTGTATTTTTTAGCCCAATCAGGATAATGAATGTTAAGGTGTTTATTTTTTTTTTTTTTGTTTTTGTTTTTCCTTTTTTTTTTTGGAGATGAAGGTGAGAAATTGTTCTAACTGAGAGCTATGTATGGAAAAAAATGTGCGAACAGATGCAGCTCAGTGTATAATATTGCGTCCTGTTCATCTACTCTGCCTTTTTACCCATTAGCTGGTTTTTCGTTTCAACGATACCGCGTTGGAGGGCGGCGAGTGCAGTTCCTGTTTCCCTGTGATTCTACCCACCCCCGCCTTCCTTCGCGTTGAGGGGAGTCCGGCGGCTGCGAGGCTCTTGAAGGACTGTCACTTCTTCCGCTCACAACGAGCCCGGTTATGGTGGCGTATGCTCGTTGATTTCACTTTTTTTTGGGTATATAAGTGCTGGATGAGCCTCAACCGAATTTTGGGGATGTTGGGTGCATTGAGCCAAACTGCAATATCATTTTTTCCTTTTTTTTTTTGTTTTTTTCTTCTTATTTTACGCTTTTTCTTCTAGGAATATTGGACAAGGCCTCATTCGGGTGTATATTCGACCCGATTTTGTGCTTTATTGGCACACAAAAATCATTAATAAAAAAAATTTTTTTTCTTTAAATTTAATTATTTCTGTTTTACTCTTGTGCTTACTGAAGTTGTTGAAGGGGATGTTGACAATGAGGTTTGCCCTTTTTCTTTCTGCAAGTGGAATCTTTTAAGGCATACCCTCTTTATATATACATATATATTTTTTGTGTGCGATTATTGAATCAGGAATGGTGGACTTTTGAAAGTGTATAAAATATATCTTTATATTTTTCTTTATTTTTCCCCATCTTTTTTTTTTTTGTTTGTTTGTTTGTTTTGAGCGGTGCCCGCGGTCGATCTGTTGTTAAGTCTGTGTGGGTTGTTCCTGCTCTTTAAGTGTTGTTTTTTTCTTTCTGTCGTTGTTGTTGTTTTTTTTTCTTTTTTTTTTTTCTGGACTTTTTTTTTTTCTCTTTCTTTTGGTTTGTTTGTTATTGGGGCGAAGGGGGGGCAAAGAATTAACAGAAGAGGAATTTGTGGGAGGAGGATATGCTTGTTGCTGGTAGCGGTGGGGCTTATGACTACACTCTATCGGTTGCCTCCATGCGCGATGGGTGTGCGGTAGTGCTGGGCATCACCACGAAAATTATTCTTGCGACAAGCAGCGAGGCGGGGGAGGAGGTGCTCCGTGTGAACGATGGGCAGGTTGTACGCGGCGTCGCCTTGTTGCGTGCCCCAAACGGTGCTATTTGTGTTGTCGCTGGAGGTGACGGCAAACGCATCAATATGTACCGCGCAAACCCGATGAAGACATTTTTAGCGCCAGATGCCCGTGCGAACGACGTTGGAGCCGGCGAGATGAAATTATTGTTTTCCTTTGGTCCCCACACGAAACGCATTACCCATATTGTTACCTGCGATGACAACTCCATCCTTTTTGCAGATAAATTTGGAGAAGTGTTCCGTCTTGTTCTTGTGTGGGGAGTAAATGACTCGCTGACAATGGCGCAAGGTGACGCAGCAGCACCCATCTTTCTGTTGCAGCACTTTAGTGTGATGAGCGCCCTATTTCTGTCTGCGCCGATCCGTCAGAGAACGCCTGAAATGAAAGAAACAAGAAGACTTTTTACATGCGACAAGGACTGCCATGTTAGGGTCAGCTGTTACCCAGAAACATTTCGAATTGAACAGTTTCTGTGGACGGAGTCACCACAGTCCGTGGTAACCTCCATTGCGGAGGTCCCCGATTCTTCGGAAAAGAGGGGGTATTCCTACTTTGTGACTGGAAGTTATGAAGGAAAGGTGCATTTGTGGGCTGCGGATAATAATTTGATAAATGTTTTGCCCACGGAGCCATTTACCCTTGTTGGATCCATTTGTGCACAGGAACAAGCTGATATGGATGAAGAAGGAGCAGCTGCTGTTGTATCGGTAGTGTATGTCACATCATCATCGTCACACGGTGGAATTGACAGGCACGCGGCGAGGGGCTTTTTACATGGAGTTCTTATTGCTTATGCGAACGCAAAAGATGTGGTGTTTGTTCCACTCATGGAGAGTGTTGATGACCATAGACTTTTATTTGCTTTAGAGGGTATCACTCGGACGCGCTTGGATTCGTCTCCGCTTGCAATGGTGGGGTTGGCTACCAACTCCGCCCTTTTACTGGGGCGTAATGGCCGCGTACATGTTCTGCAAATTGAAGGTGAGGCGGGGGAGGCGGCGCCTGTTTGTCTTGTGGAGTCGCGACAAGTGGCAATTGAGACGGCTATCGGGGAGCTTGAGAGGGAAAATGGGAGCAACTTGTTTGAAAAAATGGATATCTTTTCGCAGTGGCACTACGACGCCGTCGATCCCCGCACACGCAAGACCGTAGGGACGAGGACTGACTCCGAGGAGGATGAAGATGAAAAAAACGACGATGACAACAAAGACGGCGGCGAGGATGTGACGCATAACACCGCAGTGGAGGAAAAACTGATCGGCAATAAGAGGAAGCGCACGGAGTGTAGAAGTGATGCGTAAAGACGCTCAGGTGCGTGTGTGTGTGTGTGCGTGTGAAATGGGTGGAATACGGAATTGGAAACAAAAAGGGGCAGCAGACACGAAACGAATTTCCGCTCCCCCACCCGTCCAACAGAAAAATTTGGTTTTATTTCTAAGACCCGAGGGTGTTTTCCCATTTTTGTTATTTTGTCCAGGCAGTGGTGGGCGGGAAGAGGAGAAAAAGAAAACGAGACGTTAAACAATAATATATACATACATATATATATGTATTTTTGTGTTTTTGTTTGTGGTGAATTTCTAATGCGGTTCAGTGCGGACTCAAATATTCCGTGTGTTTCTTGTTGAATTGTTCTTCTCTGATGCATCTGCCAATTTGAGAAAAGGAAAGCGAGCGGGTACGAAAAAGAACCCCCCCCCCAAAAAAAAAAAAAAAAAAAAATAGGGAGGACAGTACTCTCCAAGTGCATGCAATAGTGTAAGGGTTAAACTAGGCGGAGGAGAGGGGAGGGAGAATACAGAAAGAAATAGAATGGGCACCATCGTTGCACTCCACAGAACAGACGAGGCTGAGGCGGCGGTTTTCGTTGGCGTGGTACCAATAGGACGCAAGGAACTCGAGAAACTTCCGCATCCCACCTCCTGCCCTGACTGTGGACGGCCATTTGATGAACGGACAAGGTCACGCCGCTGCCGCATTTGCGGTGAGGCGCTTTGTAAGCAGTGTTGCCGTCGTTGCCGCAATTGGAAACGGCGGCCTTTGTGCGACTACTGCATGGATAGCTGTTTGCACGATTACTATCGACGCACAAACGATGAGTCCTTTGCGGCAGCGCATCAGCACGAACACCATCTGCGGCAGCGAGTGAAGAAGAAGACCGCTTCGGGAGGGTTTTTGCGTGGCTTCTTTTTGACTGCGATGGACGGCGAGGATTTCTTGCACGCGTCGAAACCGCAGGGTCGCGTGGAGCGGAATATTTCACAAGGCACATGACGCTTTTCTGGGAATTTCTCTCTCTCTCTCTCTTTTTTTTTTTTTTTTTGTCTCTTCAACAAAACCCGATTTTATTTTGTTTTCGCTTTTATCTGAACGCCAAAGTGTAAGAAGAAGATTGCAAAAGAAGCAAAAAAGAAGAAAAATTTTGATTCTTTTTATTATCATTATTTTTTTTATTACTCTCCGCGGTACCATTTACACTTTTTCATTTTTTTTTTTTTTTTTGTTTTGGGCTTTTTTTTTTTTTTTTTTCAGTGTTTCAGTGATGAATTCTTTTTTTTGAATGGATGAAAAGGCGCCGAGGCGCAGCAGCGGGCCTTCGCCTTGCAAGGAGGGGAAGAAAAGGAAGGGAGAGAGAGAGGGAGGGGGATAAAAAAATGGGGGATTGAATGTGTTTGACAGCGGTGGGATGCCTTTAGTACTGGGAGCTTAGGGGCATAGCGGACTGTAAGAACAAATTGACGCTGCGCCGTTGTCCGCATTGCCATTTGTTTGCATTCAGTGTACTGTTTGACGAGAGGGGGAGGAAAGGCCAGTATTTTTTTCAACGTGAGCGAAACTGAGGGGGTGGTGGTAGAATGATCGCGGCGGGCACGACGGAGTGCAACATAAATGTCGCTCAGCATTGCCGTGTGAACTGGTTTCATTGGCGGTGACTTGGCTGCATTGTGTTTCCTTCATGTTCACATGTATATATACACATATACATGTCTGTGTTTACATGAGAGAAATGGTATGTGCGTATGTGCTGTCCTTTTTTTTTTTTTTTGTTTATTATTATTATTATTATTGTTATTTATTTTTATTTTTTGTTTTTTTTTTGTGTGTTTGCCAATCGTGAAGAGAAGTAGGGAAGAGAATAAGCCAAATTGTGGGATGGGGCAGTTATTGAGTTTCAACGCTACACATGAAGAGGTGCCCGAAGATGTAAAGGAGAAGGTGGAGCCGATTGAGTACACGCCTGCGTCGGAGGAAAACCGGCCGCAGGACGATCGGTTTTGCGCCAACTGTGGGGAGCCGTACTTTTATTACTTTACGCCAAGTACAAACTGTAACTGGTGCGGCGGACAATTCTGTACGCGGTGCTGCCCTAACCGACATCTTCTAGGGGGCAAACCGGGCTGTCCTGAATGCACCCGCAGGGCGTATTTGATCAAGCGGAAAGAGCTGCTGGATGATCATCTGGCTTCACTCCGGAAGAAAGGTGAGAGGCCGGCGGAGGTTAATTTTGCGTTGGAGTGCTAGTGCTTGCTCCCCTATACCTGATGGGAGAGGATTAAAATTGAAAGTACGCTATGGGAATAGTGATTTTTGGTGCTGGTGATGCTGCTTGTAATTCCCGAGTATTATATGATCTTATTTTCTTTTAGTTCTTTTATTTATTTATTTATTGTGACGAACACTTGTAACCTAGGTCAGCAACTCGCTTTGGTCGGGTAACGACATGTGCATGTACAGTTTTAATTTGCATGCTTATTGTCAATGATGGGTCTGCATCATGTGCGAGTGTAGATTCAAAGCCTCAACGAGTCATCTTCATCCTCCCTGTTTTTTTTTTTATTTTATTATTATTTTTTTTGCCGAATATGTTTGCTTTTCTTTTTTTGGCGTTTTTATGTGTGGCGACGGATTTCTGATGAATATATTTTTTTTTTTTTTTAGGTGCGTAGGCTCCGTAAGAGACTTATTGTGCTTGTGGTTTGCTTAACGCACACACACAGGCACACATCATGCGCCGTCTTGCGCGTGAGCGGCTTTTTATTGTTGCGGCTGCCACTGTGAAGCAAAGATGTGGGTGTGCGGATGTTTCTGGCCAAGGCTTGCTGCCGTACGATGTTCTTCGTGGTGAGGGAAGTAACGTCGAGGTGCGCGCGTGGATCAAAGGCGTCGAGGTGGAGCGCTCAGCGCATGAGCAGTTAATTCAACTCTCACGTATGGGTGAAATTATCCGGCACCCCATTGCCGTCATGCCGGATGTACACACGGGCCATGGCGCCACCGTAGGAACTGTGATCCCGACGACGCGCGCGCTGATTCCGGCGAGTGTTGGGGTAGACATCGGCTGTGGCATGATCGCGGTGAAGACCACCCTCACCCCGGAGGACCTTCCGGGATCGCTTGTGGGGTTACGGTTGGCCATTGAAATTGCCGTTCCTCACGGACGTACGCACAACGGCAGGAGCGGCCTGGATGCTGGAAGTTGGCGGGGCGAGTTACCAAAAAATGTTGTTGATATTTGGAATTTACACCTCCGGAAGGGGTTTGAGGAAATATGCGCGATGCAGAAGTCGATTGAAGCTAGCAATCATATCTCCCACCTCGGGACACTGGGAGGTGGAAATCATTTTATTGAAATTTGCATTGATGATGATGTTAAGAATGATGCCCAACGTCCGCATGTGTGGGTGATGCTACACTCCGGATCTAGGGGAGTGGGGAACCGCATTGGCACCGTCTTTATTGAGCTGGCCAAGAAGGATATGGGCAATCATATCACTCAATTGCCCAGTGCTGAGCTTGCGTACCTGCGAGAAGGCTCCCCTCATTTTGACCAATACGTGAAGGCTGTTGACTGGGCTCAGCGGTACGCCAAATGGAACCGAGAAATCATGCTGCAGAATGTACTGCAGGCCATGCGAAGTTATCTGCCGCAGCCCTTTGGTGTTGATGCGACAGCCATAAACTGCCATCACAATTACATTGAACGTGTGGAGTTGAGCCCGCAGAATTCTGTTTGGCTGACAAGAAAAGGGGCGACATCCGCACGCGGCGGGGAAATGGCAGTGATTCCAGGCAGCATGGGCACGAAAAGCTATATTGTGCGTGGGAAGGGCAGTCCGCTCAGTTACTCTTCCTGTTCGCACGGTGCCGGCAGGCTATACAGTCGTGGAGAGACGAAACGGCGATTTACACTTGAGGATCACGAGGCGGCTACGGCTGATGTGGAGTGTCGCAAGGATACTGACGTGCTTGACGAGACCCCGCTGGCATACAAAAAGATTGATGATGTAATGCGGGCTCAAGGAGACCTTGTGGAGGTTGTGTGTGCGCTTAAACAAATTCTTTGCGTGAAGGGGTAAACACACACACACACACACACACACAAGCAAAATAAGAGAGCACTTTTTCTTTTAGTTTGCTTTTTTTTTTTTTTTTTTTTTGGAGAGAAAGATTTGACATCAATGAATAAGAGGCGTTATTTATGCGTGTGCGTGTGTGGTGCTCTGAATGGCCGATACACGTACCAGGCACCATTGCATTGCCCTCTCTCTCTCTCTCTCTCTTTTTTTTTTTTTTTTTTTTGTCTTTTCCCATCCTCCTGCAACGTGGATGGGGTCAAAGCTTGCCAGAGAAATCGAGGCATCAGCAAATTACAGTTTATTAGGCGGAAGGCGGTTAGGGAAAAGAAAAGGAACGGGCAATTACAAGGGGGCTGCAAGAGCGAGACCTCTTCACTTCACCATTTTCCCTCTCTCTGTGTGTGTAGCTGTCGCGAATAACAATTCCTTTTGGCGCGATGACATCGACGGCAACTACACCAGCGGGGAGTCGACTTAAATTTAAGGAATACTCCCCGCACATTGAAGTCAGCTTTTGGTACGAGCTTGAGCGGCGGAAGCTTCACGAATGGCGTCTGCAGGAGCCGGTGGTGCCTTTGACGCTCTTTGGGACGGTAAATTCTGCGTACACCGCCACTCCTGCGAATATCGTCTCCGCGAGGCGAGAAAGTCTGGGCAACGACACCGATGCGATTGCCGCGGGGCTGCCGCAGAATCCACCGGCGGGTGTTGCTGCTGCTACTGACACGAATGCGCCTTTTTCGATTCCTGTGCTCTTGAGTGGGGAACTGCAAAACTTCAATACCCTTGAGCAGCTCTGTAAGCTGCCACGACGGGAGGCAATTTGGCGCGTGTTGAAAGAAAAGTTGCTCATTCCACTTTTTTCTGGTAAGAGAAGTAAAACCATCGATGTCAACGAGGATAGGAAGGCGGCTGAAATCCTAGTCGATAATGCCTGGGAAGGCATCAATTTTGCTCTCACCGCTCTTTTCACTTACGCTGACCTGAAAAGTCATCGATTCCATTACATGATGGCGTTTCCTGTTTTGGATCTTGGATCGCCTGTTGACGTCAAGCATCGTGTGAATGGTGGTTACGCCGCCCTTGCAACGGATCACGGTGTCTCGTATTTTTCCAGCCGCAAAGCTGTAGACCGAATACATGCACATTTGCTGGACCAACTGCGGCGTCACCCAGAGCGTGGTCCAAATCCCTTTATTGTCACTTGCCAGGCGTCAGGCCATGGGAAAAATGAAGAGGTGATCTTTTATCCTTTTACACCCTCTACCATCAATAAAATGAAGGAGCTGTCATTTCTTGTTGTCATGGCAGACGTCTCTACCATGGAGGATTTCCCCGGATGGCCGGCACGCAACGTGATTGGCGCACTTCGTCTCGCCCGACCGTCTATAACGGCATTTGCATTGTACTGTATCCGCCACAACGATGTAGAACGGAGTGTTGTATTTGAATGCACTTGCGAGCCGCTCAGCTATACATTTGAAGACGTGATGACAGAAGGAACTGAAGGGAAACAAAACGCCTTTGCAAGAGCTGTTGGATGGACCGAGCGGAAAAGTGCCGATTCCCCTGTGAGTTGCATTGATCTTGGTGCCATGATGGATCCAGAACGTTTGGCAGAGTCCAGCGCTCGACTAAATCTTGGCTTGATGAAGTGGCGCATGTTGCCCGAACTCTCTCTTGATGGATTGGCCTCCTGTAGGGCTCTAGTTCTTGGGAGTGGCACTCTTGGCTGCAATGTGGCGCGTCATCTTTTGATGTGGGGTGTCACCAAAATAACACTTGTGGATCGTGGCAACGTCTCCTTCTCTAATCCTGTGCGACAAACACTTTTTGAGATGTCTGACGTCATTAACCCTCGACTGGAGGAGCGCAATAAGGCCGTTGCCGCTGCCAAGACTCTCAAGCGCATCCTTCCCACCGTGGAGGCGCATGGCGTGCAGTTGACGATACATATGCCGGGACATCGCATAGACAAGCAGCGTGAACCAGAGGCCATTGCTGAGATTGAACGACTTGATACACTTATTCAAGAACACGACGTTGTTTTTCTTTTGACGGACAGCCGAGAGTCCCGGTGGTTACCAACGCTTATGGCTACTACACATAATAAACCCCTCATTAACGCAGCGTTGGGGTTTGACACCTATGTTGTCATGCGTCATGGCCTTGAACCAAAAGAGGGCAGTGGAGCTTCCCGGTTAGGGTGCTACTTTTGTAGCGACGTTGTGGCTCCACGGGACAGCATGACTGCACGCTCGCTTGATCAACAGTGTACCGTCACGCGTCCTGGGGTTTCTGCAATTGCCTCAGCGACGGCAGTGGAGCTGTTAGCGCAGTTGTACAACCACCCCCTAGGATTTGCGTGCCCTCCGTATACGGAAACCGAAATGCAACAAGTACACTTGCAGCAGGCTGGGGACACCAAAGCTACAAATCCTACCGACACAAATGGAGCAGTGTGCGTTCTTGGAAAAATTCCACATCAGATTCGAGGGAGCGTTTTAACACACTATATTTATACGCTTTACGGCTACCGGTATGAATTGTGTACGGCGTGTTCTGACTCTGTGGTGGGGGCGTACCGAAGAGAACGGCAATTCTTTGTGTTACGCTGCGTAAACGATCCTCTGTATATTGAGGAGGTGTGTGGTGTAAAAGCTTTCAAGGAGAGCTTTAACCTTGAGGATCTTGATGAGTGGGATGTCGATTCTCATAGCGACTGAAAACAGATGGCTGCTTTGTTTCTACTCCCCATTTTTTTTTGTTGTTTTTTTGTTGTTGTTTTCTTCCTCTCTCTGTATGTGTTTTCCTGCAGCCGTACCCCAACCACCGTGGATTCATTAATGTTGAGGGCTGTTGGAAGGGGCGGGGAGTAAAATAGACTCAAAGAGACGTCTCATCTCTCGCATGCAGTCATTATGAATTTCTGGCCTCGATTGTTTTCTCCCCGTTATTTTTTTCAATGCCGTTTCTCTCTCTATGTTTGCTGGGGACTGAACGAAAAGAGCCGAAAGGAAAAGGAAAAAGGTGGTGTGCCATTAGAACGCTTGCGACTTGGTGCAACAGGTGGCACTTAAATGCCGGCATCTTCCGTCTTTTTTGGCGCAAAGCGTTCTCGCGACGAGGGCGGCGAAAACGACAACTTGAGGGCGCCACAATTTTCAGCGTCTTCGTCTTCGCATGCGGCGATAATAGAAATTACTCATGGTATGACGCGCTCCGCGGCGGCAGAATACGACAAACAGAGTGTGGGACCCACCGTTCCTTGGAAAGACACAGATGCACTGCTTAATTCCCCATCATTTCGCGAAAAGACATGTCGCTTTTTGGCTTTGCGAGCCGATGGAGTCAGACCGGACGGCCCTGTGGAAATGGGTGTTATTCAGCTTTTGGCAAACGATGGTAAGACACTCTTGTTTACCTCAGATGCCATTACACCTGTGGATATCTCTGCCGCGGATGGAAAACGTGTGTGCATAGGAGACTTGGTGCTTTTTCAGCGATTTACATCAGATGCTCAGGAAGGGAATGGAAATACTTTTGTTCCGGCGATGGTAGAATTTGTCGCATTGGATGCCTCTGCATTAACGGATGAAGCTGACTGGTCTCATGCCGTCTCTTGGAACGCTGTGACGATGGCGAATTGGATGCACCAGCTTCTTTCTGTCCCTCCTGGCCTTGCCCAAATGACATGCATTATGGATTCTTTTTGGGGAGACGTCGGGGCATCTGTCACCGTCGCGGATGCATGGTTGCGGTCGCTGCAGTTGCCTGTTTTTATTCAGCAACTGAAGAACTTGGATGGTGTGGAGTTGCGCAAGATCCAACAAGTGAAAAAACTTGTTTTCTCCATGCTTCGTCTCTATTTGGCCATTTTGGGCAATGTGGAGGCCATCATTACGCTTTCCAGCACAGTGGAGGGAGTGGTCTACCAATTCCTGGGGTCTCCACTATTTGTGGAAGGTCTTTCTTCAGTTTTGCCGCAGCTTGCCGGGAATGTCTCGGAATCGACTTGGGCAAGTGCGCAGCAAGCTATGCTAGAAGCAATGAAGTTTGCTTTGCGCTACGTTTGCCGGGAAGTTGTGGAGGAAGAGGGAAAAGTTCAGAGAGAGGCGAGGGAAAGTGCCGAGCGTGGATTCCTCACGGTTCTTCACCGCATCTCTGCGTTATGGTTGACGCATGAGAAGAGGGCGCCACAACCGGGCATCCAGGCGGTCATGAAACTGGTGGAGGAAATGGCCCGTATTGGTGTCTTTCGCCGAGCAGCACAATGGATGCGGCATAAGGAACGATTAGCAGAGACGGTGAGTCTCGTCGACAGGGTTCATCGTCCACCGACTCTAAAGGATATAAAGGACCTCCACGGTTTGAAATTGTCATCTCTGAGGGAAATGATGATGGCAATGAACCAGACGTATACACCGTACCTTCGACAAGAGACGTTACGCTTTGTGGAGTGTGCAATGCTGGCGGCTTATGCAGAGTTGTACGGTCCAGTGGCGTGCGCCGTATCCAGTTACATGGAATCCGTCGACACAACGAGGGCGGGCGATGGAGATCAAGGGAACATGATGAAGCCGTTGCATGTCACGCAAGTGTCTCAGTCATCTCTTCGGTTTGAACTTTCAGAGTATTCGTTGGAAGAAGTTCGACTTTATGCCCTGTTCGGATTGCCCTTGTTTGTTACTTTGCGTGTGAAAAGTGAAATGAGTTTCTCTAGTCGTTATCTTCTGGAGGCACACTCTTGTTTTGGCTTCATTTTGGTGATGCTGAATGGCAAGACATTTGTTTTTCCTGTCGTTTTGTGCGGTGTTGTGGATAAAATGGAGAAGGAGTCGGCAATTATCACCACCGCCTACGTTCTCCGCGATCGAGACATATTGCCGTCACTTGTGGCGGCAAGTGCTGCATCATCTAGTGAACACCAGGGGATTCCGGAGGCGTGGCTTTTTTTTGATTCCCGTCACGTAGAGAAGGAGAGTGGCGATGATGATGATGATGATGATCTTCCTGTTGATCATTTGGGCAGCAAAATGCCGCGTTTTCTGCCTCTGGGCACGTCGGCCGTTTCATATATTCTTTATATTTTACACCTTCAGAAGCTGCGTACCCAAATGCGGCAAGAAGAACTGAATAGTTTGACTGCCGTGGGACGTGCCAAGGGCGGTCAGGGCAAAGGTGATTTGGCAAATAAGGGGGGCGTTCTATGGTGGGGGAGCGGCAGCAGCAGTGTTGCAGGGGATATGTTTACGCAAACTAACTCCTTGACGGGGGAGAACGAAATGCTACAGCGCTGCCTCTCCGAGATTGCGGCGTCTACCCTTCTTACTGCTTCACAGGTCGAGTGCCTCCACACGTTGACGACGGCAGGGCCCGGATTGCGCACGCTTGTGGGGGCTGTCGGATGTGGGAAGACGACGCTTATGCATGCCAGCAGCCTTTCACGAGGCCGAATGCAAGAGGCATTGCGGAAACAGCACCAGCCCCTTTGGCACGCCACGATCAAGCACAGCGCACAAACCCTTTATACGCGCCTTGGAGAGTTGGCTGCGGTGGAAGAAATGGAAGATCTTTTCAAGGCATCCGACGGGTCATCTGCTCGGGACCTCCCAGAGGAGGTCACCAACGCGGCCCTGGGGCATATTCAAGAACATGTACATCTGAGTGAGAAGCTGAGGCATTGCCATACGCCGATGTTGCTTCGACCAAGAGCATTCAAGCAGACAATTCCTTTCCATTCTGCAAGAGTGCTTCAAGAAGAGAACATTGCACGGCAATTTTGCTCCATTGAAACTATAATGAAGCAAAGTCACCAACGATCGCTAAATGCGCCCCTTGCGGCCGTTTTGAATACACGTTTAAAAAGGCTGAAACGCCTTGGCGATCTTCTTGATACCATCGCTCGTTCATTGGAGGAAATTGTTGTGCCTGAAGAGGGAGAGTGGAAGCTGTTTATTGAGTTTTTGCCATGGATTATGTCTAAAAAGGAACGAATGGACACATTCACGGAAGCACTGCGTAAAGGTAAAACATGGGAGGCCTATCTCTCTGAAGATTTATGGGACGCGTCAACATTGGTGAGGAGCACTGATTTTGATTTTACCCCTCAAGAGACTGTATGGAAAAGTATGGGGCCTGCAGATAGTGCGTTTCATGCGGTCACTTTACCGAATGCATCACGTAGTTTATGTGAATATTCCCAAGCTGAAGCCGCAGGGTGGCGTGCCGTGTTTTGGGAGAAACAGAGGGATCTTCTTTCATTTTTGCAGCAAGAAATTATGGACGAAGGGCGGCATATATTTTTGCTCTTTTTAGACCTGATACAAGCTGTGGCGGCGACTTCGCAAACTTCCAAGGCCACGGTGGTGACTGCGACGGGAGGAACATTGCTGCGGGAGATTCCTTTCTTGCGTACATGGCAACCACATTATCTTGTGGTTGATGACTATGATCAGATTTGCGACTCACTTTATCTTACATTGTCATCCGTGACTTCGGCGATTGTTTCGCACCAAGCAGAATCTTCTTTTCAACATGAACAACGCCTCCCCGTCGTCATCCTTCGGGCGCTGCAAAGGGAATTACAAGGCACACCGCTTCTTTCCACTGTGGTGCTATCCGAATCTTTCCGTTCCACCAATCCAGACATTCATAAAGCGGCACAATTGTGCCGGAACGCTTCCGTGGCCTTCTACACACCGCTTCCAATTGGCGTGGCAGGCAATAAAGAGGGCACCAATAATGTTGTTGTTGTTGAAGGTGCTGATGGTGGTGGTTTTGGCAACGATAATGATGACGGCCAAACAATGCGCAAACATGCAGCACTTGCAGGGTTTTCGTCACCGTGCAGTGTGGAGTTTTGGACGCATGCTGTGGCGCTGTCAGCCGCTGTGGCGTGTGATGGTGTTGCGGCTGCATTTGTGCGCAACCGTCTCCGGGAGATTGAAGCTTCTATGACAGTGACGGTATATTGCGGCTTTGTGAAGGACAAAGCTGTGATTCTTGAAGGCATGATGTCAGGGTCTGATGTGGACGCAACAGGGATCATGGGACCCGTTTGTACGATTCCGTTCGACTCCGAGGCATTTGTCGAGCGTGATGAGGAGTGTGATGTGGCGGTGCTGTGCTTATCGGGAATTGCGCGTCGATTGCGTCGGTTTTCAGCTGTGGGGCGGCATCAGGCGTGGGAACGCCTGGGGGCAGAACGCTCGTTTGTAGAACAATTGGAGTGGTGGCTGTGGAGGACGGTGTCGTATGTCCGTCGTGGGGTAATTTTGGTGGGGAGCAGAGAAGTGTTTTCTTTTATTGAGCCACTGCATCGTTTAGAGCGGTTTGTGCTTCAGATGCGTGAAAAACGACAGTTTTGGCTTCCTCCGGAGGCGAAAGGGGCGGCTTTGGCCCTACGATGCCCGGATCATGAAAACTTTCGTCAACTGGCACTGATCGCATACTCCGACTACGGTGGTTGCCAAGTGCGTGTGATGGGTGAAAAAACATGTCGCTCGTTGTGTTTGGCGCCATACGAGAATTGCACAAATCCATCCCATGCATGTCTCCGCATTTGTCATGTCTCTGGTAGAGAGAGTGGGGCTCTTGCCATGGAGGATGACGAGGATCCGTCGCATAGCAACTGCCCATTTCCTTGTATGCGGGTTCTTCCTTGCGGTCACATGTGCGTACGGCGTTGTGGGGAGCTCTGTTTACCCTGTGAGTTTGTCGGACTACAGGAGCTTTCGTGTGGACAACGTGTTGTTTCGGGCATATCAGATGTGGGCCCTGTACAGACGCTTGTGCACCACTTCCAGAGGATAAGCTGCGGAGAGTCACCGCAGCTCTGCGAGGAACGCGTGACACTTCGATGCTCTCGCTGCGGTGTAAAAAATCCGATCCTCTGTCACGAGGTGGTTGCGCGTGGTGGGATGGAACGTGCGAGACTCACAGAACTGGAGTGTGCAGGCTGCGTTGCTCTGTATAACCGTGTTGCGAGGGAACATGAAGCGGCGGAGATTGCATCAACCGTGCCGCCCACCGCAGGAGACCTTCCACTGAAGTCTCTGCCAGAAGCCGCCCAGACACGGTTGCAGGAGTTGCAGAGTATCACAGCGAAGAAGGCCCAATTGATGCTGCAGAAGGAGGCTTTGGAAACGATGCAGGGAAGACAGAACTCGGAGTTTTACCAGCAGCAGGAGATATACAATCGAATGCAGAAGCAACAGGAAGAGGAGGTTCGAGCTCACCGACAGCGCGTTCAGGAGAACATTCAGAAATGGAAAAGGACATTGAAACAAAAATACGCGGTTCAAATGACGGTGAATGAGGCGATGGACACAGAAGTGCCCCTTATGATCAGTGAGGCCATCGCCGAGGAGGAGAAGCAGCGGTCGCACCTTTTCGTGTAACCATGTTTCCTTTTTTTTTTTTCTTTATATGTTTTTTTGTTAGACCATGAGTTAATATGACGCTGAGGTACGGTAATGAAGAAGGCGTTTTCTATCTCTTTCTCTCTGTGTGTGTGTGTGTGTGTGTGCGTGCACAGCGCTGCGTTAATAGGTATCGATGCGTCTTTCTTTTATCCGGCAATGGGTCTTTGCTTTTTTTTTTTTTTTTTTTGAAGCTTTTTTACCTTTCAGCACCGCTTGTAAGGGGGGCGTGTCTGTTTGTGTTTGTGTATTTGTATGTGCGTATATTCGCATGGTGTGGATGCTTTTGCACCGATGGGCACAAATTTCCACCCGCCACATATTCCAGCGACCGCTTAATGTGCCGCAGGGAACAGGCATGTGGGACGTGGCGTGTTGGATGCCGCGACGTGCTTTTTTAATACGCTTTCAAGAGACCCCAAACGAGGCGTGCTATAAGTTTTTCGTTAACGACGTGGCTTTTCTACCGGCGGGTCACGCCGGCACGTTACGCTTTGATCTCGACAACTGTTTTCAGTCGCCGCTGGCAGAGAAGATTCTGCACGGCTTGCCGATGGTTGAGGAGGTGACGATCGGGCCACACTTTGTGACCGTGCGGCGTGTTGATGATGCCGACGCGGACGCGGCAGCGCGTTACTTCGCACATAAAATGGGCAGCCGCACGGACACACCGAAGGAAGCGGCACGACGTTCGGCGGCACTGCAGCAGCGAGTGGTGGACGCCATGCTGGAGGGGGATGCTGACGGAGTCCAGCCACCACCGACATCATCATCATCATCAAACGATCACGGAGAACAGGGCGTCACGAACAGCAACGGGGAATCATCGCTTCATAGGGAAGATGCGAGGCAACCAAAACGGGACAAACTATCGGAGAAGGAAACAGAGGAGGAGATAGGCACTGGCGAGCACGTGGATGAAGCGACACTGCGTGATCTCCTTCTTTCTACCCACTGGAGTGAACTGAAGCTGCACGTGAGTGCGCTCCTCACGGATCATCTGTTCAGCGGGAGGCCCCATGTGGATCCGGATGCCCCCCATCCTCACCCGGACACACTGCCACAGGAGGGCGATTCGGAAGTGGTTCTCATCCTTAAGGAACTTATTTCAACGACCATTCGACCACAGCTCCAGCTTGACGGAGGAGACATTCGATTTGTGAGTCTGGAAGGCGGTGTCATGTATGTGGAGATGCTGGGGGCATGCCGCAGGTGTAAGAGCAGCAAAACAACACTTAGTGATCTGATTGAGCGTACCACGCGGCATTGGGTTCCTGAGGTTCATGAGGTGCGTGAGGCGGAGCAGCGCAAACCACCGCACAAGAACTCTCCCCGCCGCGGCGAGACGAAGTTTAGAAATCAGGAGACAACAAAAACAGTAACAACAAGAACAACAGTAGCCTGTGGCGCGGAATAAAGCTGCGTCAGTGAAATTCGCATGTTGTTTGGTTGCCCGCCTGTGTGTATCTGTGTGTGTGCGTGTAACCATACGAATTGACATGGCTTTTTTATTGTTTTTCCTCTTCTGTTTCAGCCCGGAACCCTTTTTTTTTCTTTTTTGCCTTTTCTTTTTTTTTTTTTTTTTTTATCAGCAAAACTCCTCCAAGGTTGTAGTTTTTTTTTCCTTTTTTTTTTTCTTTTTTTTTTTTTGTCTGTGTGTGTGTTTGATTTCGTGACTGCGGCGACCTGCGCTTTCATTCAGTTGTCTCTTTGGGCGGAATTGTGGGAATTGTCACTTGTTTTGTCTTTTTCACGTCGGGGCGGTGGCGAAGGATCTTCCGGGTAACACGTGAGAAACAACAACAACAACAAAAGTACATATATCCACGGGCCACCCACGCACGGAGGCGCACCTCTCCGAAGTTCATTACTTCTTGTGAGGCGCCGCGCGACCCCCCATCGTCGAGAATTGCGAGTGGCACGAAGAGGACAAAATAAAAACAAGAAAAAAGCAAAGAAAAAAAAAAAAAAGAAGGAAAAGAAGAAATTTTAAAACTATCAACGATGGAGGAGAGGGAGGAAGTGACGGCAACGTCGTTCCGAGTGATGGTGTCCGAGGCGGAGCCTTACGGCTTTCAGACATGCGCCGCACAGCAGCTGCAGAGCTCCGTCCGCATCACACACATCACCTTCACTCCCCCCAGCTCAGACGAACTGGAGGCGTACATGCAGCATAAGGACAAACTTGCCTTGACCACGCCGCCAAGCAAGGCAGACACCTCTATTTGTCCCGCAACCTTTGCGCGTCTTCGAACGCTTTGCGCGTCGGGGGAGCTGGAAAGCCACACCGTGGCGTGTTTTCCATGGAGCCAACATGATGAAACAACGACGGCTTTGATGGCGGCTCATGGAAACGATGAAAGTAATAAAAACAAGAGTAAAAACAGTAAAAATAAGAAGAACGAGTCACATTTGCTTCAATCGACGACCACCGCTGCGGCCCATCCCCTTGAGCAGGTTCAGTTGGCGGGTCTTTTTGATGTGGTCCTCCCGCGGCAGACTGATATCTGCAGTAACGTTGACCTTCGCTTTGATGTGGATGGCTCTGTCTGGCTGGAGGTGGTTGGCCCCGGCAGTGTGACGTTTTTTGGGGAGCAGAACTCATCGCTGATACCGGAGTGGCTGAGTCACCGCTTCTTCACCGTTAGCGACGACGATGAGGAGACCGGTGGGGAAGAGGAAGAGGAGGAAGAGGAGGAAGAGGAGGAAGAGGAAGAGGGTGACATTGCGGCGATGTACGGTCTTGTTCACTGACGGGGGGGGAACTTCGCTGCGTGTGTGTTTGTGTGTGGTTGTGTACATAGGCCACAATAAGCAAAACAATAATTGAAAAGCTGAGTTTAAAGAAAGACTTTGAGGAGAGGAAGTTGAGCCGGCGTTCTCACACGGGTGAGTGTAATTGACACGATAGACTTTAATGCAATAGTGTGTAGGGGAACTTACTGTCGCGCTCTTTTTTTTTTTTTTTTTTCTCTGTTTTCTTTTTCCCTCTTTCTGCATGTGTGTGTGTGTGTATGGTTGATTTTTTTTTTTTTACATTTTAAACGTTTTCGTGTGTGCTTTTGGCTTTCTGTGCGGTGATGGTGCACACGCACAGTTGTCCACTGGCAGTGAAGGAGAAGGAGCTGAAAAAAAAAAAAAAAAAAAAAAAACTCGGAGCGAAAGAGGTGATTTTTGTCTTTTTTTTTTTTTTTTTTCGCTTTTTTGACTTTTCTCCCCTGTGCGTTTCTCCCTTTGTGGTGCGGCCTGAGTTCTTTTGTATAGAGTGAAGAAGAGAAGCAAAAAGCAAAAAAAAAAAAACAAACAAAAAGAGGTGAGGTGGGCGAGGGGAAATGGACGGAAAGAGGCGGTGGCGGTGGTGGTGAATGATGGGGCGGCCGCAGCGACTTTGTGTCAAAAACATCAACAGGAACCAAAAGATTGTTGGTGACCGGGCCCCGCCATAGAAAAAAAAAAAAAAAAAAATGAAAGACAGCCAGTCAGAGCCAATCGTACGATATATTTTACCATGATGATGATGATGATGACCGTTGTTCTTTTCTTTGACTGGTTGCTCCGGTGGTTCTCCTGTTGAGGGGGATGCTTGCACACGACAAAACGTTCTTCTCGTTAGGGATTCATTCTTTTTTTTTTTTTTTTTCTTGTGCGTGTGTGCGTGTGTGTGCTGTTTTTTTTTTTTTTTTCTTTGCCCATTTTTTTAATTCTCTTTTTTTTTTTTTTAATCTCTTTTCTTGGACGCACGCTGCTGTGAGGTACAAGCGGTGCTGGTAGGAGTGTTTTTTCATCTGCAAGTGGCTTTTGTTGCTGGGCGACATTGAGAAGTTATATACATATACACATATAGAGGGGGGGAGGGGGGATAGATAAAAGTATTGTTTAAAGAGGAATTGGAAAGGAGGGAGAGGGAGAGGAAGAGCGAAGGAGAAATTGCTCTTGCGTATATTTTTTTTCCTGCCCTTTAGCGTGCAGTTATGTGGGCAACCGCACAAGAGTAAATTCGTTGATTCCTTGAAGAGGAAGAGAGAGAGAGAGAGAAAGAGAAAGAAAGAGAACAGGGGAGGAAAAGGAAGAAGGAAAAGTAGTAATAATAATAACAATAAGAGAACTGGTGGGAAGGATCTCAAACATTGCCGCATTTCCCTGCTTCTGTCACATCTTGGGCATACCTGCCAGGTAGGGACGTTTTGCGGAGTACCGTTGTTACCTCCGTTGTTTGCCACCGATGCATTTTGTCTCAACCTCAGCGGCGGCATGGCAGCAGCAACAAAAACTACAACACAACATTGACTTCAATGCGGTGTTGGCGTACTGTTGCCGACCCGCACCATATGCGCTTGCCTGCGTCTCTCCCTGGTTTCGACGCCGAATGGAACAACTCAACTGGATTGGCCTTGTAGAGAAGATAATTACGGCAAACTACCCCGAACTGCTTGACAACACCGTCGCCAAACTTATTCTCGGGGACGGCAATGTGTTCCGTGAAGGGGTTGCCGTGCCACGTCGACATCTCCACCGCATGGCGCCTGGCCACGACCACCACTGTGCGATGCTGCTTGATCAATTGTGGCACAAGGGCATACTTGCTAGTCACGACACGGAGGCTGTCCTCTACTTAAAGGGAACAAACAACAACGTGCTAGTTGTGGAGGACATGTCTTCTACCTGTCATGCGTTTATATCCCATGATGCCCCACCACCAACCGAAGATCTTTTGTACTGGCTTTCGCGGCCACAGCACGATAAGAACTGGTGGAGTGACACAAGGAACCGTATGCCGTTGGCCGTAGACGAAATGGCAAGGGATACTACAGAGAGTTCACATCTTCTTTCTGCACAGCCTGATAATATTCGTGTCTTCTCTAGAGCGCGTGGCTTGGCTCTTCATATCACTGAGCGTCATTTGGCGTGGCTGGCAACATCCCTCGTAGGTGAATTGCCGCAGCTAAAGGAGTTGTACCTTTCATTAGACGAGGGGCGGATACCACCACCCAGAGAAATGTGGTGGTGGATCAAATGTATGCTTGCTGGAATTCCCGCGCTCCGTGTGCTTTGTTTGTTGCCACGCCCTGCATTGTTGTTGGGGCAATCCCGAAAGAGGTTTGACGACGATGACGTGCTTGCGCCGTATGTTGAAGAGGTGGATTGCATCAAGAGAGATATGAGGGTACTCGGTCGTCTTCAGAAAATTCATTTTCAAACTGGAGAGCAAAACATTTTGTCTTCTGAGAATTTGAACACTTATAAAGAGGGTAGAGGTCTTTCAGACACGGAGAGTTCTTTTGTCCCACCACCCGGCGCTGCAGTTTACAATGAAAACAGTAAGTTGATAACACCGACTGAGAATTCATTTAACGTGTCTCATCTACTCGATAAAACAGACATGGAAGGATTGGAACAGCTGAGTTCGCTTGAGGTCCTCTACATATGTCCTTCGGCAATGGAATCCTTGCCGTTTCTCGCACATCAACCCACACGGATGAAGGAGTTGTATCTTCTTTCCAACCCCAGACTAGAGACAAGTGGTATTTATGGTCTTGAGTCACTCCCACAGCTGGAAGTATTGTGGATAGAGGGAACTTCTATTCGTCAACTCTCGGCTCTGAATGTCTCAACATCATTGCGGGAATTACATGTGGCGCTTGATTCCGCCTTCAGCGCCTCTTCTTTGCAAGGGATCGAACAAATTCCAACACTTGAGGTACTGCACCTTGAGCGGGTAAGTGTGGATGCTCTCTCCTTTGTTGGCGGGTGTTTATCTCTAAGAGAGCTGATACTACATGCATGCCGCATATACTCCGGAAATGCATTACAAGGAGTGGAGAGAGCTCATTTGGAACATGTCTCTCTGGCCCACTCAAGCGGGATACGGGAAGTTAATTTTTTGTCAGAGTGTAAAACACTTCGTGTACTCTTGTTAACCCGATGCAATGGAATCAGCACGGCCTCTATTATGGGGTTAGAGACTCTGCCTCATTTGGAGTTTCTTGAACTTGAGTTCACACGCGTGGATTCAACGAGTCTGTTGGCTGAAAGCCCATCTTTACGTCATCTTCGCCTCAACAATTGCAAACGAGTTTTACGAGGCTCTATTCGTAACCTCGACCGCTGTGCGACGTTGCAGTACCTTTCACTGCAGGACACTAACGTCATCAACGTGGAGGCGATTTATGGATCTTGCAGTTTAGTGGAGCTTGACCTGAGTCGCTGCAAGCATTTAGAACAGGAGGGTATTGAGGGTGTTGTCCGTATTTCCACCCTTAAAATTCTTCGTTTATCGTATACTCCCATCATAAGCGTTGCTTTTTTGAAGACATCTATATCGCTTGAGGAATTGTATATAGATAATTGTGCAAATATTACCAACGAGGGACTTTATGGCATTGAGGAGATCCCCACATTGCGCGTACTTTCCATGGTAAACTGCCAGGCTAGTGACATTGGTTTTTTCGGGTCATGTCCATGCTTGGAGGTGCTTCACATTGCCTCCATGGAACACCTGCGTACGTCTGGCATCAACAACATTGGGGACTGTTCTCGTCTTTGTCACCTCAACATGGCGTTCTGTGGTGTGGACTCCGTCTCCTGCCTTGCGAATGGCTGCCCGAACCTACGGTACTTGAACCTTCGTGGCTGCCAGCGACTCACCACAGAGGGTCTGCAAGGGCTTGAGAAACTGCCCACATTAACGGATCTTGTACTTGACGACCTCGATCTCGTTTGCGACATCAACAGCCTTGCAGAGAGTACTTCACTGCAACGGCTAAGCGCCGCGCGTTGCACATCACTCACGCTTTATGGAGTCCGTGATCTGCTTTTGAGAAAGCCACACATATCGCTGCGACTGTGATTTACAGATAGGATTTACTCCATGAAAACAACACGATCAAGAGCAGCAATAAGAAAAAATTGGTAAATAATTTATGAATGGTCGCGTCAAAGTACATGTGCCAATTTTCTTTTTTATTTTATTATTATTTTTTTCTTTGGTTGCTGTTCTTATTGTTGCAATTATTTCTTATTTATCTCTTATTATTATTATTATTATTATTTGTTGTTGTTGTTGCTGACTGTTCCCCCTTTTCCCCTGTTTGTTGGAGGCATTTGCATTGCTTCATACTGTTTTTCTTTTTCGAATGCAACCATTTTGCCTTCGTTGGAAGGCATCTTTGATCTTATTTTTGTGTGGTGATAGAACCGTCATCATTTAAAAGTGAAAAGGGACACTTTATACTTGGCCACCCTGCCGCACAATCAGGAGTGTGTAATGTAAAATGAAATGCCCGTGAATGCCTTCATTGCAGACGTGTGTTTAGAGGGGGCCATGAGGAGGGGGGAGGTCTCATTTTTGCCTCTTTGACTGTCTGCAGCGACTCTGGGCGGGCGACGAGTGACACAATTTGGCCCATCTTGCCTGTGACCGTCCGGCTTGCGCTCGCGGATCTCTTTTCTCTTGTGGCTTTAGCGACGTCCAAATGGCTGGTTATTGGAGTTTACCTCCTTTTACTGCTGCGGTGCGTTTTTTCCCGGTGTTATGCCTCGTTCTAGCCAGTGTTGTGTGCGACGCACTCGACGTCGCGAGGGCGACGGAGGGGACGAGCGCAAGCCGTGACAGCCAAGACGAGCCCGTTTCCTCTCGAACTCACCCACCGGGCAGGAGTGGACGCTGTTTGGTGTGAACAAAAGGGAAACCGCTCTCTGAGCAAAAGGGGGGCGGAGGGGTCTTTATATTTTATAAACCAGGCTGAAACACGAACGCCGACGTGCCACCCCGCGAGTATTTAATATAACTTTGCACTGCATTCTTCTCACTTCAAGAGTGGCATTTATTCGGTAAGTGGACGAATCTATAAAATTTAATTGCGTATTTTTGGTTAAAACTAAAAACAAAAAGAAATACACCCTTGTTTCAATAATGTGTTTTATTTTTTTTATGTTTTTTTCTTCTTTTGTTTCTTGCTTCCCTCACAGTCCTCTTCATGGACGCAGCGTCTGCAGCACAGGCACATTTTTGGCCCTGTGTTTTGCACAACCCTTTTATGGCCTTAAATCACACAAGTATACATTTTTTATTCGTTTATTTTTGGTTTTTCCCGCTGTCCCTTCTTGGGTGGTGCTATGTGTCTCTCCCTTTGTGTGCTTGTTTTTTGCGTCTCCAAATATGTGGTGCATTCTTTTCCCTTTGGTCTTTGGTGGGTTTTCAAAGAAAAAAAGCTCCAGTGTTAACTGCAACATATTGGCCGATAAACCAGGAAACTAACGACAGCCGTTATTTCCTGTTGCACGTGAGAAAAAAAAAGAAAAAGGTCATACACAACACCAGCAGCGGTTTTTACTAGTGAAACGCAAGAGGAAACCGACTGCGTCGTGAAGGGGGATTGGGTTTTGTGCAGAAGGCAAAGGCAAGCATTGGAAAATGCCAACAGTCCCGTCTCCTGCTTCCCGACAAGCCTACGTTGTCGTGTTGGCCGTGATGGTTTCCCTTCTTTTTATCAGTGCTGCCGACGCGGAGGAAATCGTCATTGGTGTTCTGGACGGCTCCCACAAACTGACGGCGGAGGACATAAAGAATGGATTTAAAGCGAACGATAAAAATTTTATTAATTCCTGTGGTAAATTCGACGTAAATGGTGACAAATTCGTCTTGATAATTGAGATGGGAAACTTCACAGACTATCTTATCCCCCAAAAGGGCGTTCATCTCTGTGACCTTCTCACCAGCCCGACGAGGGAACAAAAGTATCTCTACGCCCCGCAGGACCCTCGAGACGCCACGTGGGATGGACACACTTTCCCCGTCACACCGTCCATCTACGAGGATGCGTTGGGCGGATCCGCAGAAGGCTATGTCAACGTTGAGCGAAGTACACTATCGTTCTGGGGTGACAACGGGAGCAACGATAACCACACGGGAGGCTGTTGCGCGCTGATGCCCGGTCAGAATGCCGCTTGGTACCGGCCGTACCGCCTGTTATTCTCTCCGAAGGAACCTGCAATGTATCTTGCCTGGGGTACAAAGCCAAAGGCTGCTGTCCCCAACGTTCCAGTGGTATTTGAAGTCAACTTGTGGAACATGCGAAGTGAGCCAGTTCTTGAAAATGTCACATTTAATATTACGACAAACGGAAAGAAAGTCACTGTGACAAGTCCAACGGGAAGGTACACGCATTTTGCCAACGCCTCAGATCCTAGCGCTGCGAAATATACCATCATAGTAGACCTTGTATCCGGACCCGATACGGTGAACACAAGGCAACTGAAGGCTGTGGTGGATGTTTTTGGGAAACTCCCGTGGGATGTGGCACCGACTGCCGGCGAAAACATCCCGGCGCTTGTGCGATTTGGCAAGGCGGGCACGGCAATCGGTCCTGTGGATGGGATTGCGGCACTTAACGAAGATTGGTTTGCATCCTCCATCGTGGGCGGTGAGTCTCGAATCCGCCCTGTTGCCGGTCACTTCAACACGGTGGAGCCCTACACGCTGCCTCCAGTGAGGGACAAGTGGGAAAACGTGACCCAGGCGGATGGTGTGTTTCGGGTGCAGGTGCCGTGCAAAAGTGTGCAGTACTATGCTGTCGCTGTTTACAGTGCCGCGGATCAGCGTATCGTGCTGCAATATGAGTTTGACACCGCCGCTGTGATGTACTTTGCTGGTAAACGCTTTGTTCCCCGGGAACAGGGCGGCTCACGGAGGGGTTCGTTTGCCGTTGGTGTAATGCAAGGCTACCATCAGGTCCTTGTCAAGTTGTTCTCTGACAATTCGACAGCAACAGAAGATCCTCGAAAGTGCACCGCCGTCTCGAGCTTTTCAATGCGTGTGGTGGGCACTGCGGTTGGCTACACTCACGCCGTCATGCCAGACATTCCGGAGGGTGCCTACGAAATATGGAACAACAACTATATGTTCTACCTTCTTCATTTGGGAGAGCAAAGGGAAGAGTATCTGTACGGCGCACTCGACGAGGACTTCATCAACGTGAGTACGGCCATCCCGAAGCCAGGAGAACACATGAGCGGCAAATTTTGGAAGGTATTTGTCTTTTATGGTGGCCGGATTCCCGTTTCTGCAGAGAGTCTTCCAAAGGACAAGGAGGCTGCTGTGTCATACGTCGCCATCGCCCTTTACAGCGGCTACGAGGAAAAGGTTCCTGTTGGCTGGACCTTCATCACTGGCGGCAAAACCGATTTTTATATTGATGGCAAACCGGTGTACAGTCGCCCAAGCGACACTGGCCCTTTAAAAGAGAATTTCACCACGCCGGTTTCGCGCGGGTGGCATCAGCTGATTGTGCGCATTGCCGCCACGAAAGGACAGTCATGGGGTTTAACTTTTTACATTCACTTTGATAACTATCGTCTTGGCAGTGCCCATACCACTGGTAGCAATCTCCCTTTTGGCGTGGCTCCCATTCGACCCAACAGACCACTTTTGTCACTCATGGAATTAGTCGATATCAAGTCTCGGGTTGGAGCGATTCCCTTTAATCCATTGAACAATACGGCGGTGGCGGATGAGTTTGCTGACCTTCCGATTGATGCAAGCTACATGCCTGGTTTGCTTTCAAATCAAAGCATCTGGACATTGGGGCGAGAGCGTCAGTACCAATGGGTGGGAAGAGTGAGCACAGATGGCATCTGGGGTCACCGCCCTTTTGGTGGAAACTCCAATCAGTATTGGTCTGTTGTGTTGTATGCCACGGAGTCGATGGAGGCGACGGCGCGTGTCATTTTTCATGGGGGCTATGCAATGTGGCTGGATGGCCAGTTGGTTGGCTCGTCACCCCTTTCTTCGGAGAAGGAGGTGCGCGAGACCTTGCCACTGAACAAGGGGTGGAACCAACTGGTAATTAAGCTCAGAGCGAACAACTCGTTTCACCTGATCGACACAAGGAACAGCAGGATGAGTTGGACTGCGGCAAACGCGTTGTGTGCTGAGACGAGGCGTATGGAGTTGTGCCCACTATCAGCTGTGTGCCCTTTTGGTGTGGGACGCCCGGGCGTGTTCCCCGTGCCTGAGGGCTCTTCCTTTGTCCCTGTGAAGAATGATGAAAATGAATGGGTTCAGGTGTTTGCAGGCGGCGGCAACGGCACATCGATGTGCGAGACGTGGCGAGACGCTCATGATGGTCGCGCTCCAATCTGGGGCGAGACCGGTGACAACATAACCGAACGTCATCTTGTGCCGTGCTGCGGCGATAATTCAGCACCGTTCATATGGCTGAGCATCACTCCTTCCTCCACTGCGGAGGGCGAGTTGGGCTACACATATGAGATCCCCGTTGTTGTTGAGGCGCCCGTTTTGACGGTTGACGACCCTGCAGCCGTCACACAAACGGTGACAATAACCTGTGCTACGCCTGGGGCCACCATCAAGTACGCCGTTAACAATGCAGAAGAGATGGCACTGTACACACGCCCCTTTACCATCTCGGAGTCCTCGACAATTTTTGCTCAGGCGTTTGCTCAAAGTCGTGAGAGCCGGAGGTTGGAGGTGTTTGTTGAAATCAAGAGTCCAATTGTCGATCGTGTTGCGTGTGTTGAGAATGAAAGGTGTCCTCTATTTGTCTCGGGTGTGGATCCGCGGTGGCGCATGGCGATAATAAACACAAAAAGCTCCGGGAAAGGTGTGAAGGAGTACTTTAATTTGACTTATGCTCTTGAACAGCCACCGTCGTTGGACTTTTCCGGGGTGCTCGACATAGAAGAGCACCGCGTTGTTGTTCCCCCTCTCCGTGCCGGGACATTCAACGTCATTGTCTACAACACCGATGCAAGGGGCAGGATGGCGGTGAACACTTTGGCCTACAAGGAGACAAGACTTACCCCCGGTGAGGTGGTGGGCACACAGAAAACTTTGTTCAAAATTGAGGGCGGCGTGAACAAGGGTGATGTCCTGCTGCTTCCGTTTACTGCAAGCAGATCATCAGCCACGTGCGATGCAGATGCGTGCACCGCGGCGCTCAAGAGTCAACTGGACCGTGTTGCCGTGTTGTCATCCAGTGTCAGTGCGTACTTCAAACAAGACCTTTACGGATATTCGGGCAAACTCAGTTGTCTCTGTATTTGCCTCTCGTGCTATAAAGGGGTGTCCAAGCAAGATTCGGTGCTAATTGAATCTTCCAAGGTGGTGAACCAGGTTGTCAACGTGAGTGTGTCGAGCCCCGTACCACACGCAAAGGCCACCGTGGGAGCTATACGGCCTTTTAGCGTGCGCAATGGTGATGACCTTGAGATGTTTGGGACGTTTATAACCGACTCAAGCTATATTGTCCGATTTAATCCTGCTGTTTCGGGAGGCGACACAATGGCGGCCCCGACGTGTGCTGTCCAAAAAGTCACTACCGGTGTATTGACCTGCGAAATGCAGGTTCAAGCCGGGACCGTGGGCGGCTGGAACGTCTCTCTCTTGGACGGGGAGGCACCAGTACCTTTTGAGGAAGGTGCCGTCAACACGATTCATGTCCTTCCACCGGATCCTTTGGTTGAGTTCGCGGCGGGGAACTGCGCTGCCGCAAGCGTAAACTGCGTTACAGGTGCGGAAGTGATTTTTCGCGGTAAGAACTTTAACCCTGTGTATCCCTTGTATAACGATGTGGTTGTGGGTGATGCCGCGTCCGCCAACCCTATTCTCTGCAGGGTGACTAATGCCACGGAGAAGGAGCTTTTCTGTGTTCTCAGCATTCCGCGGGGCAAGGAACATGGCAAGCACTCAATCCAGGTCCGTGTCCGTGTGTCGGAAACGGAGTGGGGCGCAGAGCAAAGTGCAGGATTTCTTGTGTTGGGGGCTGGGGCGGATGTTCCTGGGTGGAAAGCCGACAACGTGCCTCCATCTGTGCCAGTGGCTGGTGGAAATAGTAAGTATGTTGTCATCATCATCGTTGCCGTTCTTGGCGCCGTTCTTCTTGCACTGATTGTGGCCGTTGTTGTCATGTACTTCCGGTTCCGCGCGGCGGCAGTGAAGGCCGACGAAGAAATAATTTCCTTGGAGTTGCAACTTCTCAATGCAGGCCATGAAAGGGCAGAATTACCGACGAACAAGCAGGTGAAAGGGCTTTGAATGAGTTAAAGGGGAAATTAAGATTGATAAATGTGAGTGGCGAGCTGAGTAGAGGATATTATTTGGTGACTAAAATGCCCCCTTATATTTTTTAGTGATTTAAGTATAAATATATCAGACCGACTGCGTCTTGAATTTTCTGTTTACTTACTTTCTTGTTTTGTCTCTATTTTTTATTTTTATTTTTTTGGTTTTAACGCTACACTGCCTCCATTTTATCATAATGTATCCACAGACCTTTACGGTGACAGTGGAATTATGAGGCATTGACGTGTGCCGGAAGAATAGCATTTTTACCGTTTTTTGTTCGTTGTGTCTTTTGGTAGGAATTTGGGAAAAGACTTCATTTGGGGGCCATTTTCGTAGCCATTTTGATGGCGTTTATCTTTATTGTTATTATTTTTATTTTTTTAAAACCTGTCAATGCAGTTGGATCTTTTTTTTTTTTCTTTGTGTGCTTGTGTATGTGTGTGAGTCACATCGTGTCGCGTGTGAGTGGCGTCTTTCTGTATGTGTGCTTTGACTTCAATTTTAATTTAAGTGTTGGATGCAGTAAGTGACGGCCAGGTCGCTGAAGTTGTGGATGGAAGACGCATCATGTCTGGTGTTGCGTTGGGAGAAACGTCTTGAAGGGGCCTGCGGCGACTCCGGGAATTCGGTTAATGGCGGGCAAACAAGGGGGTTGGGGCAGCAACGGCAAGCACAAACGCAGGCGGCGGTTGCGGAGGCGGCATCTGTTGGAATGGCGCTGCTGAAGTTATTGTTGCAAATGGAACAGAAGGAGGGCGAGATGGCCGATGACGACAAGGATGCAAAGGAGGGGACGGAGACCGCACTGCCCCACCAGCGTCTAACACAGCTCCTTGTGGAGGTGGTTCTTGCTATTTTGGACTCCTGCATCCAGTGGACAGGAACCAAGAACGCGGTGCAGGCGGTGTGCTGTGAGCTGATGGCAGCGTCCTCTCGGGAGAAGGGACAAGAAGATCTCGCAGAAAAGCTGTGCGACTGGTGGGAGCACGAGGAGGTTGCAGAGCAGGCCTGGCGCTGGTGTGAGGCGCATCTCACACTCTTGCCAGCTGATGAAGCGGCATGGCGTTATGGAGCATCTCACGGCGTGGCAACACCCACCGATTGGTGGTGGCGCCCCGACGCGATGACTTCTGCCAACTCAAACTCTCTAAGTGAGACAACTGCGGCAGCAGCACGCTCACTTTTTCAGGAGGTTTACGCGGCGGTGTCTCAACAGTGTATTGCAGAGTCTCCTCGTACAGAGCTAGCCGCTGCTAAAGAGCTTTTGCATAATTTATTTACATCATCTGCAGGTTTTTTTTTCCACCGCATAGCAGTGAGTCGTGGCGTATTGCAACGTCTATTCACAATGAAGGCGACAGCTTTGCTGCATCAAGCTCATCTGCTGACTTGTCTCGCGTTTTTAAAGAATGCTGCTCAACCTCGTTACACAGAGAAGAGCAGAAAAACATCTGGCGGGAGCAGTAGCCACGAATTATTGTGGGTTTCGCGTGAATGCCTATCTCTTGCATGGAAGAATCTTATTTCTTCGATAACTGCAGTGCAAGTGGCCACAATACACTTTGGTGCATCCTGTGGGGGTTTGCGACGACAAGTTCGACGGGCATTGTTTGGCGTGAAGGAAGTGGCGAGTGAGACAGATGGCACTTTTTCATCTTGTGAAGACTTTTTTTACGTGCATCCTTCTGTTGAACCGTCTGAGAATGCGTGTCGTGTTACACATGGCGTGGGACTTGTGGCCACAGGAAAGATTTCTGAGGGCAGTGTCATGTTGCAGGAACGGTCTCTTTTGTTTCATAGCTCACCAGATCAAACCGCGGCGAAGACGGAGATGCAAAACAACGAGATGTCAACTGTCACGGGTGCGGCACTTGAATTGTTTCGGCGTGGCGGTATGACGTTCATAAGCGATGCGGTGACTTCACAAATAGTGGAATCTCTTCAAAGTGGTGCTTTTTTTGGGGAGCCAACACAGGCTGGTGAAATGTGGAATGCGTTGCATCTTATTGCCGCCATGCAACCGGCGGACAGAAACAGTGTTAGAACGGAGGATAGTTTTGCGCGCGACATTGCCGACCTTGTGCGCTGCTGGACGGAACGCGCTATTCCATTCTGCCCCGTGGAAGAATTTAGGATTGAGTTGGAGGGAGCCCCTGGGGAGGGGAAGGCGTTGTATCCGTTTGCCGGTTTTATAAATCACAGTTGTTCACCAAACGCGCTATTTGTCTTTAGTGAAGAAGAAGGTGCCTGTTGTTCCTCGGGAGGCGGTGTATTGCGTGTTGTAGCTCTTTGTGACATTGAGCCAGGTGAGGAGATAACAGTCACATATCTTTCCTCACTTCTTCTTTCAAGGGAGTTAAAACGAGAGCGGAATGGTTTCTACTGTTGCTGTGCCTTTTGTCTTTCTTACGCCGCGTTATTGGAGGGTGTGGTGTGCCCTACGTGCCAACAGCTCGTTTACGATGATCACAACGACAAGGAAGAGGAGTCATCTAAAGCGGTTGATGTAGTTTCCTCTGTGAGGGCCAATAACACAACAAATGGGCGGGTGAAACCGTACGCACACCTGCCTGATTGTGCATACGCGGGATACAATAGCTACAAGGATCTCGCCGGGCCAATGAAATCAGGGTTCAAGAAAATCCTTGACAACATCCACTGCGAGCTTTTGGGAAAGTCTGTTACGGATGCCGTGCATGAATATGGAAATTGCATGCAGGAAGGTTTTGGAGCTGGAGAAACGGAAAAGTATAAAGAAGAAGATGATGATGATGACAAAAAATATGCACAGCGCGCTCAGAAAGCCGTGCGTCAGTTAATGGATCTTGACACATTGGCTTCTGGACTTCCATCGACACATCATTACCGTTTGCAGGCGCGGATGGAATGCTTGGCTACTTCTTTGAATGCCATTATGACGCCAAATGACGTCACACGACTGGTGCAACTATGCGAAAAACTGTTAGAGGATTTAGAGGTGCTGCTGCCGCGAAATTATCCGCTCTTGACGGGTATCCGTCTTCATTATGCTCTTGCACGCAGCCGGTACCTGATCGCCACAACAGACACCAACGACCCTGCAGCAGACGGGTATCCCGAAGGGTGCTGCGGAAGTGTGCGTGAGCAAGCTGAAATGATGCGTTTGCCATTTATGCGTGATGCTATCATTCGCGAATGCGTGGTGCGGTCTTTTCAGGAGCACTATGTTTACACAGGCTGGCGATTTGCAGACGCCAACGACGAGGAAATTCTTCAGAGTTTTCTACGGCGATACGAAGCGGAACTGTTTGCATGTGGTGTGGAGGAATTGTCTCACTTCAACATGTTGTCGCTGATGTTTGATGCGGCAGAGGGCGGCAGCGGGTAAAAGATGCATATGTGATTTTGTGCGTGTGATGTATAGCTGTTGAGACTGCTTTTGCCAGGGCTGTCATTTAGGGGCCTCGTTGAACTATTGGGCGGGACTGGGGGGCACCATCTGGCATGCCTTTCACCCCCCACTCACGAGAAAAAGAGGACAAAAAAAGTGGGACTTTAGGAACAGTGAAGGATGAGTGTTTGGTGGATTGCTTTTACAGCTTGTTTTTTTTTTTTTTTTTTTTTTCACGTCTCTGCTTCACTACTGTTTAATTTATTTATTTATTTTTTCTTCAAGGGAGGGGTGGTGCAACGATGGAGGCGGGTCACCTCCTGCTTTGGGCGCGGTGCCGAAGATTTGTAGGCGATGTTTGTGCTGGCCGTGACGCCACCCATGGGCTGGCGCACATGGAGACTGTCACGGGGAACGCCCTTCTCATTCTTCACATGGAACACGGAGCGGCCTCTTGCCCCTCGTTGACAATCTCGCGAGTTATTCTTGTCGCCATGCTTCACGACGTTGCTGATCACAAGTACGATGCGGCAGGCAGGCTCATCCAGCAGGTTCGAGAGTTTCTAGGGGCAGAAAAGGGGGCAATAACAGCTGCGGGGATGGACAGTGAAGAGGCATTCAGTCACGCTCTTACCACCATAGAAGCGGTTTCTTTCTCAAAGGAGAAGAAGCAATGCATGCGGTGGTTTGAAGCGAAATTGCCGTCCGACTGGGTTTTTGTTCGAGACGTTGTGAGTGATGCGGACAAACTTGAGGCCATTGGCGAAGAGGGTCTGCGGCGGTGCCTCGTGTACACAATGCACACATTGTTAATTAGAGAGGGGCGTCAGGGCTGGGATGCGGTCCTGCAGCAGCGCTGTCTCCAAGGCGTAAAAGAGCATTTTGTAGAGAAATTAAGTCGTCTGTCAAAAGAGTTTATCGTCACAGCTGCTGGCAAGTTTTTGGCTGCCCCAAGACACGCGGCAATGGAACGGGCGTTGCAAGAATGGGAGTCTCAAGGCTTACCGTCATTCTTTTGAATTTTCCAACTGTTGCTATCGAAAAGACATAAACAAGGCTTTTTTTTTTTGTTTTGGCTGGGACGGGAGGCATATTGATATATATATGTGTCTTTCCACCGTTGGAACTTATTGGAGGGGTTGGGGAAAATCTTTGCTTCGTCATTTCCCTTTCCCCTCCCCCTTTTTTTTTTTTTTTGATGTTTTTTTACCATTTAACAAAAATATGGTCCTGCACATGGAAACACCTTCCAAGATTAGTAAGCCTGCTTGATGAATGTCGCACAGTTTTTAACCGGCCGTGTGGAAGAGTTGGCTGCATTTTCTGCTTTGTTGTTTCGTAAACGACCTCGTCATGAGAATGAGAGGGCCTTTTCTCGTACGGCACGCTCTGTTGTTCACTACCGCCGTCCGTCTTCTGCGAATGTGCCGCTGTCAGAAGTGATGCGGTTGGCGAATTTTCGCTCACGGAGGTCTAAACGTTTTGTGCGACTGTTGGCAGCCGAGGAGCCTCCACCAGCAACACCGAAAACAGTCGAAGAAGAGAAAGGACGGGTGCAGAAGAAAAAACGTCTCCTAACTTATAGGGCGTGGTGCTTGCTTTTAAGGCGACGCCGTAGATTTCTGTTGAGGCGACGAGCGACGACACGTCGTCGAATTCGACGTCGGATTATTGCTCTTCGTTACGGTAAGACGCAACTTCCCCTTTGCAGCTGTGGATCTCCTGCTGGTGCGCCTCCACCTTCTCTTCCCCCGTGTCTCTCCACGCAGGCTTTTTCCTCTGGTGGAGGCCGGACGGCAGTGCTTTGGCTGCCCACCCATTGGCGATTTTGCCGTCGGTTTCATTACAGTGTTCTCAAGACGCGTATTAACGGCTGTTCCTCATCACCGGATGACGACTTCTCTTCGAGGCTTGTGACCGTGCGGATTGCTGTGCCAACGACAAGCCAGCGTAAACAGCATCGTGTCCTACAGCGATGGGCTGCACGGCTGCCATCATGTTGTGCACTGGGAAAACCTCCCCGACGGCTTAAAAGCAAGCCAATGGCTGTTCCACCGCCCTTGTGTTTTGCGGCCGAACGCTCTCATATGTGTGTCTGGGCAATCCAATCACGGGAAAACGGGCACCCATTAACTGCCGAGGAGGTGATGAACATTTTGATGATAAAAACCTGTAAAGCACCCCCGGTTACTCTTCACACGAGAGATCTGGCGACGATGGCACAAACACCGGTTAATTCCGTGCCGTATGAAACGTGTTGGCGGCGTACTGAGAGTGGCGTTTTTTACGGGTACATGTGGTCTCTGGGAAAAGCTATTAGCAAAGCGAAATGGTTGTTGAGGGAAGGCATGGAATTGTTTGACACCGAAACAACACCAATAGTTGTGCCCGTTATACTTCTACGGAATGAGGATGTGGATGGCGGTACGTACCATCTTGTGGCCTCCACACCTGTGCACATTGGGGCCCGTGCCAGACGAGGATTAGAAATGCGACTTGTTTCTCATTGGAATCCCTGTGGTGCACCCAAACCCATGTGTTCCATGTTTGAACTCTGGTGTTGTGCTGATGCAGTCAGCGTGAAGGGAGCCGATATGTCGTTGACGAGGGATGGCTCATTTATCCTAGAATGGATACGGGGGCGAGTGCATGCCGCTGTGGGAAGATGGTGTAGAGTGAATAAGATTTCCTCATTTGCACAACAAGAGGGATATGAAACGAACAACAATTCATCATCACTCATTAAAAGAACGACGGTGTGCGTTTTCCCGTCAATTCCACCAAACCTCGAAACCATTGATCATACCTCTTTCCCTGTGCATCGCTGTGTTATGTCTATTCTTGTCTTTTCCAAGGAATCCTTTCCCCAATTGGACACAACCGGCAGCGCCGTGCGGCGGGATCGCATGCGTCATTTTCAGTTCGCCCGGAAGCTTTTTGCTTCTCTGACTGACGCCACCGCCACCGCGTGGAGAACGATACGCCATGACGACGAAAAGATTGCGTGGGCGTTTCGTCTTTGTCAATCGCTTGGGTACAGACGCAACGTCCGAATAATTGGCGAGGAGGAAAGAGAAACACTGCTGTCTCTGATTGGGTGTCCTGCCTTTACCGATGTGAGCGGTAAAAATGCGTCTTTTCAGATCTCTCGTATGGCTCGACTGCGTTGCTCTCCATCAAACGCACATCAACGCGTCCTGCTGAAATTCGCGGCGAGGGGTGGTCGAGAGCACCAACGTGAGGGAAGTGCTCTTTTTGTTTTGAAGCCAGGAAGCCCTGCCGAGCTGTTTCACGTTGGGGCAGTTACTTCGGCGCCATTCTTTTCAATGCGCTTTGGCACTCGTGTGGCATACGCGTGGGTATGGGATGACGCTGGATGGGAACTGGTAAAATTTTACGCGCGGTTCTCACTGCGCAATGTTTTCCGCGAAGAAACAGAAGTTTTTCATGAAGGGCCGAAGAGGGGTGATGCTACCGAGCATAGCGGTGCAGGCAGCGGTGGCAATATCTGCTTTTTTCTCGCGGCCGCTGAAAAGGTCTCATGTCTTGTACCGTTTCTTAAGAATTCTCCCATTCGCATTCCTGGCTGTTCTGCTTCCTCTTGTCCTGTTGAGGGCGAAGTGAGTCGGCAACGCTGGCATCACAGACATGGCACGAAGAGGATGAGAACGGGTGATCCCGTCGTCTCCGCCAAGATGAGGAGTTGGCGGGCGATGGAGACGATGTTGTGCGATGGCGACACGTGCCTTCCGGTAGAGGTCGTTCTTCTCGGCACGGCTGGTGGTTGCCGTGTGAGGCTGTCGTCAAGACATTCCTGTGACAGTGACGTGACAAGAACAACAACAGTGTGACCTTAGGCGGAATCCATACTTTGGTGGGGCGTCTTTTGATTTTCCCCGTTGCTGACCGCGCTGCCTTAACGATGAGCGGTTGGATGGACGACTCATGTATTTCTGCGTGGCGGTGATTTTGATTGCCACAAAGTCATTTAGTGCGACGGGTAAAAAAATCGGCTGCATCGGCTCTGGCAGTGACACCACACCCTTTGCACGGGAGCGTAACGCGAGAAGTGAGAATTGATGCAGATTGAGGCATGCGCACTGCGGGGCGGGCGGCGCAGACTGCACGTTTCTTCCGCTGAGGACCACGGTGACAGGGTTCAATCCGCCTTATCGCGTCTTCACGACGTTTTGTTAAGGGTCTCTTTAGGCCTGTTTTCGCCTGAGATTTTTTTGCTCGAGCTCACACCTGTTGCGATGACGTCCTATTTTTTCTTTACCATCGTGGGGGAGGGAGTGAAGCGAATGGAAGAAGAAGAGGGGCAAGCAGTTCTTTGAGTCTATGGGAATTGGTACACTTTCATTGGTGTTTCCGAGACAGCTTGAGAAGGGTGGGAGGGGTGAATGGTGGGAACGGTCTGATTGCACTATACATTTGAATTATCATGCCATTTGGCGAGATGACATTTCCGGTGTTTAATTCACGCTGCTGACTTCAAAACTAAATATGGGGAATGTTTTCATTTGCGAGACGACGCGCGGAGGCGCGCGTTATTTGTAAAACGAACACCTTTTTACACGTCATTTTATTCGCCAGGGAGTTCTGCGTATTGTCGCTCCTCCGTCACGCAGGAGTTACGGTGGGTGGAATAAATTACAATCGAATGCCGGCGAAGTCGCAAACTAAAGATGTGAATGAGTTCTTCGAAGGGAAGTAAATTGGCTTCCGTTGATCATTGGACGAAAAAATGTGGGTTGCCTTTGAAGAGTGTCAAACGTGTGTTTCTCGTGCGGGCATGCAGCTTTGAGCTGTCTGACAGAGATGGGCTGCGACCACGACCGTTGTCGTGTGGCCGCTGCCAAATTTTTTCTGATGAAACGGGTTATGCACCGGCGGGAAGATACGGGGCGGCGGAATGCGATGTGGCGCATGACAGTGTTGGTTGGTTACGTTCCACTGTTCAGGGAGCGGACGTCCAGCGTTCTTTACACGCGCTTAGTCCGTTTGTTTTTCCTTTTTTTTCCCCTTCTAGGCATTGCCCCAATGCGGTGTGTATGAAACAATGGGTGCCAGAGCGACGCAAATTTTGACGCTGAGGATTATTCACGCGTGGGATTTGTATTATGAGGTGCATTGCGGTAAGGAGAACGATGAAGCAAGTTTTTTTTTTTTTTTTTTTGTGGGGAGTAAACAGACCGAAGGAGAGAGAAAAAAACAACAGACGTCGCCTGGGGATTTGGATGACTGGAACAAGGCCACATTACCCGAATCCCTCTGTTGTGGACATTGGGAGAGCAAACACCCGTGGGGTTATTGTGCGTAACAGAGAACCGATGAATTATTCCATAAATTTGTGTAACTTATTTCTTGTTTGTTTGCGTTTATGTTTGTGCTGTGTGGGTATTTTACCTCTTTGTCATTCCTTTGCCGAGGAAGCATCATCGATCGACAGGAAACACGTCGGTGCGTCTACAGTCAGGGAGACACACGGGGAAAGTCGTTTGCTGTCACTCATTTTTTTCTCTTATTGGTTTTCCCATTTGTGTCTTTTAACAGTCTTTTACGCTTCGACTTTTTCTTTTTCTTTTTATTGTTTGGTTTGACTTGTTTCAAATGAAATCACACGTGGCGCATTTGTCACTTGGCCTTGTGGCTTCTTTCTCACTGGCAACCGGTTCAATAGTCCTGTGTATTTGCTTTCGCGCTGCCTCTTGGAGGGTGGAGGTGTGACGAAGACGGGGTCTTTTGTGCGGACGTTTCATAGAAAGCGGGAGGATCCGATATGTCGCCGGGAGAAGTGAGTTCTCACCGTGTCTTTTCCCCGCTGATTTGGAGGCGCTTTGCCCCCTTAATTCCCTCCTATTCCCACGGTTTTTTTCCCGTGTGCGCAAGGCCCATCACATTTTGTTCTGCGTGGTCAACGCCATGGCATGTTATTTTTCGTTATGCGAGCTCTCTGCCTTCGAGGCCGTCGCCACCCTGTGGCAGTCCTCTGCCCTCCGATGTCACTGAGGACGATGATCCTGTTTTTCCCTTTTTGCTGCCAAACAGTACGATGCCGCTGACGCAACTGGCCAAACTGCTTCCGGATGAGGTGCTTGAGAAATTAGAAAATGGGCTCAAGAGCCACCTGGAAAATTTTCCTGCACGCTACCGTATTTTCCGTGGAACGAACGGGCTTCTCCATGCCCAGTGCGTGACACCCGCCGGCAACAATGGTAATAAGAGCACAGAGGAGGGCAAGGTGGAAGAGACTCAGGGCAAGAAGAAAGTGTCATCGTCACTTCCAATTGTCCCGGGCCGCTTTCTCACTCTCGAGAGTTTTATGAGATTCAATTACGTAGCACGCCCCTCGGGGACGGTTGATTGTAATGCCTCTCATAAAGAAAAAGATGAGAATATTCAAATGATGAAGCACTTTTTTCATGGGTATGTGCACCCCGTGAAAAGCGCGGAATTGTGGTTACTCACAGCAGAATATAAATTAAGCAAGTTTCCATCAGCAGAAGCAGCGGCGACAGTGACTGGAGTTGAGAAAAGGACTGTTGTTGAACCCGAAATGACAGGGGTGATGGAAGGAAAAGAGGTCCTTCAGGCGTTTCGGTGGGTGCATCTTGATGATAGGGAGAAACTAAATCAGGCAGTGAGCATGTTACGCAGTGAAGCCTGTAGCGATTCACTGGGAAACGACGTGGGGGAGAAGAGAGCTTCACATGGTGAAGTTTCCTCTGCAACTACTTTTAGAAGGAGTTCCACTTTTGTTCGCTTCCTAGTCCCTACTGCGCCTCTCCCAATGGATGCCACAACCTCGTCGCATTGTTTAGAAAATGGGATTGAGGATTACAATTTTTACCGCATGTGTCGTGCGTTGAGTACAACAACGTTTATGCGACTCCCGGAGCTGCAGGATGTCGTGGAGGGATGGCTGACGCAGCCTTTAGCAGCCGTCCTGGCAATAGCGGGGGAAGAGAGCAAGATGAGTGTGGGGCTGAATGGTGTGGATGAAAAACGCTCCTTGTTGGAATTTGAATGTGACCCCGACGACTCGACTCGCATTGTGGGGGTACGTTTCTGGCTTGACGAGGAACGCTACCTGCCGCCGCAGTACCGTAGTATGTCACCCGCAGAACTAGAGAAGGAACTGTCTGAGTTGGAGAAAATAACCCCTAAAGATCTGAACCAACTATCCAATCATAAGCGTGTGAAGATTATTGATAGAAAACGTCTGCTAAAGCGCTGCATTGCCCTGCACGAGTTGGGCGTGTCTCCCATTTGCCATCCGGATGTTCTGGCGTACTATGTCTTTGATATCCTTCCCATGGATGGCCAGCTTATACTTACCGGCCACTTGCCCAAGTTGCTCCCTGAAACTATGCGGCGCATTACGGACGCGCGTTCTCGTGCGTGGTTGAGAGGATATCCACACCTTTTCCGCTTGGTGGAGACTCCCCCTGAGGTCTGCGTCCAACGGATGAGGGCCTCTGCCGCGAACAGCAATGAAGACGACAAACAAGATGAGTCCCAAAAGTTCAAAGGAGAAGAGCAAGACACTGCGACGGAGCCTTTGGAGGCGTCTTGTGAATATCAGCAGCGGCTTTTAGATGATCCTGAGGAGCAATTGCGAGTAGTGGTCTCCATTGTAGCCGCGCGTTTGGAAACATGTGGAACGCGGAAATTGCTTCCGTCACATATACCAAAATTTATCAGCAGCGATGTGCGGCGTAAAATATTTCCTCGGGGCTCTGGTGGTCCCAAAGAATACCTCATGCGGTACCCGGAAGTGTTTATTCTCACGGATGGGATTCACCCGCATGAACCAGTGGTCACGCTTGCCCCCAAATATCACCTCAATCCTCGGTTGCCATCTGCAAGCGATACCGTTTCTGCAACTGCTGCAGATGCGAATGGGAAGGGAGAATAACTTTTTTGCAATATAAGAAACTGTAAATTACGCCTTGAAGACTTTTCCCCCCTACTGGTGTATGTGTGTGCATATATATATATATATTCTTTAATTATTAATTAACATTGCATTTGATGTGTCCAAATGCCCCTGTTTTCAATTCTCTAGTTCTTTGCTCGGTTTGAGACGGGGCTCAAACCCGCAGCATTCGGACAGGAGCAGGGCAGAGTGAACGAATAAAGTAAAAAGGAAGTGAAGATTTAGAAAAAAAAAAAAAAAAAACAGTAAAGAAAACAGAATTGTAAAAAGGGGAAAAGTTGAGAAACGACGGATGTTCTCTTCGAGAGCACCAGCGGTAAAAGCAGAGGGAACTTTGCTGCAACCATTACGGCCAACGAGGCCCTCTACGACAAAACCCACCAAGCCAGATTACTTTCCCATGTCTCTTGTACGGAAGCCCATGGGTCCTGCGATTTATCCAGGGGCCGCAGCCGCAGAAGATGTCTCAAAGGGGCTTTTGGTAAGCGATGCATTACACGACATGACATTCTACACGGGGGTCTCCGAATCCTTGCCCGATGCCGGACGCCCAGTGCTTAACTCGCTGTTATTTAGTCAACGACATGTGGTTAATGACAGTCCTTCGGTTGAAGAAGAAATTGCAAGTATAAATGAGCGCATACGTCTATGGCGTGCTTCCCGCCTCCAAGAAGTATTCACGAACTACGAACACAGCAAGCAACAGGCCCTACTAGACGAGAAAGTGGAGGAGCGCATAAAAGAGCGTCAGGCTGCGGAGCGAGATCGCACTATACGCCGTGTCTCTCGGATGCTTGATTCTCTCATCCCCGAATTGGAAAAGGCGATTACAAGGACGTCTGAGGCAAAATTAGATGTGCTCAACGCTGCTCGACACGAGGCTCTCCTCAAAAAATGGAAAGAGCGGGACGAGATGCAACAACGTTTCCTGCGGGACATGCGAATTGCGGAACGCCGTTGGCTTGTTGACCGTCAATTTCAAAGAAACATGGATGAGCGCAATTCACTGGATTCCCAGCATTACTACAGTTTTTTGGAGCGCAAAATGGAGGAACGTTTGGCGTTCCGTCATTTGTGTGAGGCCTTCTACAACGAAAAGATTATTGTCGGTGTGTATGACGATGAAAGAGAAGTAAGGAAAAGAATGATTCGGCTAGAGGCTGAAGATAGGATTGATATAAGCAAAAAACTGAGTAAGTTTATTCCTACTAAGGAAATGGCAGTGGCTACTGAGGACAAAAGAACAGAAAAGGATGACTCTATAACATCGGGCCCGAAAAACACACAAGAACCCGGGAAGAACGTGGAAAAAACTAAGGACACTCAGGCTGCCGAGCAGCAAGAGGATGTTCAGGAACTGGTGGCCCCGGCTGAGAACGTTCGAGAACTGGTGGCTCCGACTGAGGATGTTCAGGCCGCCAGGCAGCAGGAGGATATTCGGGAACTGGTGGCTCCGGCTGAGAACGTTCGAGAACTGGTGTCCCCGACTGAGGATGTTCAGGCCGCCAGGCAGCAGGAGGATGTTCAGGAACTGGTGGCTCCGGCTGAGAACGTTCGAGAACTGGTGTCCCCGACTGAGGATGTTCAGGCCGCCAGGCAGCAGGAGGATGTTCAGGAACTGGTGGCCCCGGCTGAGAACGTTCGAGAACTGGTGTCCCCGACTGAGGATGTTCAGGCCGCCAGGCAGCAGGAGGATGTTCAGGAACTGGTGGCTCCGGCTGAGAACGTTCGAGAACTGGTGTCCCCGACTGAGGATGTTCAGGCCGCCAGGCAGCAGGAGGATGTTCAGGAACTGGTGGCCCCGGCTGAGAACGTTCGAGAACTGGTGGCTCCGGCTGAGAACGTTCGAGAACTGGTGTCCCCGACTGAGGATGTTCAGGCCGCCAGGCAGCAGGAGGATGTTCAGGAACTGGTGGCCCCGGCTGAGAACGTTCGAGAACTGGTGGCTCCGACTGAGGATGTTCAGGCCGCCAGGCAGCAGGAGGATATTCGGGAACTGGTGGCTCCGGCTGAGAACGTTCGAGAACTGGTGTCCCCGACTGAGGATGTTCAGGCCGCCAGGCAGCAGGAGGATGTTCAGGAACTGGTGGCTCCGGCTGAGAACGTTCGAGAACTGGTGTCCCCGACTGAGGATGTTCAGGCCGCCAGGCAGCAGGAGGATGTTCAGGAACTGGTGGCCCCGGCTGAGAACGTTCGAGAACTGGTGGCTCCGGCTGAGAACGTTCGAGAACTGGTGTCCCCGACTGAGGATGTTCAGGCCGCCAGGCAGCAGGAGGATGTTCAGGAACTGGTGGCCCCGGCTGAGAACGTTCGAGAACTGGTGGCTCCGGCTGAGGATGTTCAGGCCGCCGAGCAGCAAGAGGATGTTCAGGAACTGGTGTCCCCGGCTGAGGATGTTCAGGAACTGGTGGCTCCGGCTGAGAACGTTCGAGAACTGGTGTCCCCGACTGAGGACGTTCGAGAACTGGTGTCCCCGGCTGAGGATGTTCAGGAACTGGTGGCTCCGGCTAAGAACGTTCGAGAACTGGTGTCCCCGACTGAGAACGTTCGAGAACTGGTGTCCCCGACTGAGGATGTTCAGGCCGCCAGGCAGCAGGAGGATGTTCAGGAACTGGTGGCCCCGGCTGAGAACGTTCGAGAACTGGTGGCTCCGGCTGAGAACGTTCGAGAACTGGTGTCCCCGACTGAGGATGTTCAGGCCGCCAGGCAGCAGGAGGATGTTCAGGAACTGGTGGCCCCGGCTGAGAACGTTCGAGAACTGGTGTCCCCGACTGAGGATGTTCAGGCCGCCAGGCAGCAGGAGGATGTTCAGGAACTGGTGGCCCCGGCTGAGAACGTTCGAGAACTGGTGGCTCCGGCTGAGAACGTTCGAGAACTGGTGTCCCCGACTGAGGATGTTCAGGCCGCCAGGCAGCAGGAGGATGTTCAGGAACTGGTGGCCCCGGCTGAGAACGTTCGAGAACTGGTGGCCCCGGCTGAGAACGTTCGAGAACTGGTGGCTCCGGCTGAGGATGTTCAGGCCGCCGAGCAGCAAGAGGATGTTCAGGAACTGGTGGCCCCGGCTGAGAACGTTCGAGAACTGGTGGCCCCGGCTGAGAACGTTCGAGAACTGGTGGCTCCGGCTGAGAACGTTCGAGAACTGGTGTCCCCGACTGAGGATGTTCAGGCCGCCAGGCAGCAGGAGGATGTTCAGGAACTGGTGGCCCCGGCTGAGAACGTTCGAGAACTGGTGGCCCCGGCTGAGAACGTTCGAGAACTGGTGGCTCCGGCTGAGGATGTTCAGGCCGCCGAGCAGTGAGAAGATGTTCGGTGAGCCTGTTATTTGTGTTGTTTGGACCACGGACGCGGTGGTTTGGTGTGTGTTTTAGACATGTACACTAGATGGATTTGGCTTGAATGTATATGGCTTGGACCATGTGTTTTTATTGTTTTTTGAAATTCTGATTAAAGATGGACGTCTTTTGTTCATATCGTGCGTGATACTTATTATTCTTTATTTTGATACCCTTATATATTTTGATTGTTGTTGTTTTTCTTTATTTCTTTCTGTTGTTAGTGGTGGTTGTAGTAGAAGAAACTACGAGAAGAGGAAGTGTGTGCTGTGAGGAATTGCGGGGGCTGAAGTAAAAGAGGCGGAGGTGTTTTTGTTGCCGTGCTGGCGCCTTTCAATGGACGATGCAGACACCGCCGCCACCGTACGCGCAACTTTTCCCGAACACGGGCACTTTAACGGATCGCGTGTTTGAGGGACCTTCGTTACTTTTTGATTCTTCTGCCTTTCCTGTGGGGGCGGTGATGGGGCCCATACAAGGTGGAAATGCGGCGGGAGTTGAACTGAAGTCTCTTCCAATACCACCACCACCTTCTTCTTTGTGCACCGGCATCAGTGCACCCACTCTTGCACCGCCCACAGCTGGTGATTTTAGGACATCGAAAGATGCTGTTAACAGCGATGTGATCTTGCGACGCCTTTTTTTGCTTCAGGACGAGATAAACTCCATCAAGTTTTTTCTCAACGAACAGTCGTCACCTTCTGCTCCTTTAGATGTCCGAGCTGCGCCTGTCCGGCCTTCTTCTGGGCCGCCGTCGGCTGCTTCTCCTCCCCACACATCGCCCGATGAAAGGGAGGACGCGTGGAAGCGGATTTTGATCTCTCAGCAGGAGCAAATTGTATCTCTCGGTGAGACGCTTTGCCGCAGCCTCCGTTCTCTTTCACTAGCGCCAGCAACGGCAACGGGAAAAGACGGAAAGGAAGAGGCACGAACGGGAAATGACGAGAAGGCCGTGGCGGTGGGGGACACAAAAAGCAATGAAAAACAGAATGGCAATACTATGACTGAAAGGGTTTACCAGGAGGTTTCCGTTGTTTCTCTGAAGGATGGCACGGTGGACCTTGTCCATCTTTTAACGACCTTGTACAACCTTCCAGTTCTCTATTGTGGATGCCACCACGAGCAGCTCTACTCCAAATTTGGTGAGGAACTTGTTGCAGCAGCTTTGGGTACCACCAGTCATGAGTTGCTGGAAAAGTATGCCTCTTTGTTGGTGTTGCGTCTGAATGAAGGGTACGCCGTTGCTGAGATTGGGGTGGACCCTCGTATATCGGTGGATGCTTTTGTTGCAAAGAGTGGTGATTTGGTTTATAAGGTTTTGGCGCCTTTACCATTTCCTGTGCTTCAACAGGTGTTGGAGCGAACACAATTCCCATCCGAGATACCGGCGTACCAAATCTTGTTTTCTGCATGCGAAGCTTATCATCATCGTCTTTTAGCAAAATCAGCGCCAAGTACGAGAGCCGTGTCGTTAGGAAGATCATGCGTTGGATCCTCATCATCGTTTGTGTCATGCACCTTGAGCCATCAATGCGAAGCAGAAGAAGCAGAATTACTGTTCCATGGAGTGCGATTTCTTTGGCTGCCCTTGCACTTCATGGAGAACGAGCTCCGGCGTTGCGAGGGCTTGGGAATGACGGCAGAGGCGTGTCACTGTACGATCTACGCAGGGCTAATTCTGCGTCTCCGACAGGCCATTCAAGCAAAACGATCCTTGAAAGAGTTAACAACAACTCCAACGCGGCCTCTTCCTGCTGTTTTCACCACGAAACCCTTTCTTACAGAATTAAACCGCTTGCGCCCGTCATATTATTTTATTACCCCCACGGAAAAAGAACAGCTATTGGCCGGTAGTAAGATGGATTTTGTTCAGGCTAGGCGGCTACAAGAGCAGTGTGATGCAACTCTGTAGTTGGCAGCTGTTCGCCACCTTTGGGCGAATAACAGTTGTACTCAGCGCCTTTTGGGGGGTGAGGAGGGAGCACTTTGTGTGTGTGTGGGATTGGGGAATTGCGGTCGGGACCACCGGTATCTCGCTTTTGTGAATGTTGTTTTGGTTAGAGGTTTTTTGTAGGCGCATGGACTGACTGTTGTTTGATTTTAACCGGCCTGTACTTATCTTTTACTTTTTCTCCATTTATTTGCTTTCTCCTGTGGTGCATAATGCGGTTGTGGAATTTCTCGCGAACACATTGGTTGTGGTGGGACAAATGAAAATAACTATAAGAAAAGGATAGCGGAGGCTGCTGAAGAGACACAAATGCGTGAGAAGGTTGTGCCAATCCCGTTTTTAAGTAAGGAGGTCTCCGCGTGGCTTTATCGCACAACGCGTCGTGTGCGGGAGCACCCATACCGGGCCAGTGGCATTGTTCTTGGCGTTGCCGTGAGCACCATCCTGTATGAGGCGAACGTGACGCACAAGGACCGCATTCCCTCGCCCAATGTGAACAATCACCTTGAGTACGAACTCCGTCGCGAGCCGAAGGGTGTGAAATCGATGGAAGAGGGTGCATTGGAGAGGTCGCAGCATCAGTTAGGAGTTTCTTTTGTGAACAGTCAGGCATTGGATGATGAGTGGCGGAAACACAACGCGGCGGTACTGGGACGCGTTAGGGAGCTGGAACAACTCATTGCGAGCACTAGTGATTCAGAGAAGCGGGAGGAGTTGCAGCGTCTCCTTGATGAAGAGAAGGAATCCGAGAAGAAGCATGGCGGCACGACAATGAAGGTGACGAGTGGACAGCTTTATGTTCGTGAGCCACACTGGAATATTCGAAACAATGAGCGCAATTGGACGATTTTGGCGCGTGACCAGCAGCAGCAAAAAGATCACTACTGGTACCGCCTGGAGAGAAGTCGTGAGGATGACTTCGCGAGAAACACATACTCGCGTTTGTGATCTTGTCATAATAGCAGCACGCACTTTTGGGAAAGTTTCACGGAGGAGGAGGGCACTAAAATGGTTTTTGATATAGTTGTCCTGTTTTTTGGCAGAAACTAAATGAACTACTTGCGAATGAGGGGGGCGGATTTATTTATTTATTTTTTTTCAGTGGGGAGTTTTTGTTGTTGCTTTTTATTCAATTTGTTGTTACGCCGTTATTATTATTATTATTTTATCCGTCTATCATTTTTTTTGCTTGTTTTTTCTTTACCGTTTTTTGTGTGTGCGCTTATGTTTTGGGCAGTCAACGGCAGTTTTCGTTTTCTTCTTTCTCTCTGGCGATGCGGCTTGGGAGCCCCGCTCATCTCCGGCGGTTTTTCCCTGCTGAGGGGATGGCTGCCGCAATCACGTGTTGTTTGTCGCCGCGGTGCCTGGCTTCTTCGCGTCAGATTCACGGACGTTCGGGTAGAGGCGATCTGTTCTTTGTAAACTCGGATGCCCGTCGCCACGATATGCGGGCTCTCGTTCAGCTGCGCGGGCCACGGCAGAGCAGCCAAGCCACCTGCCCTGAAAGCGGTCAGTTGTACTACAAGAAGCTCATGCTGCATGCCGTGTCTGAGGGAGCCAATTCTGGGTCAGAGCAGTACCGACACGCCGCCAGCACGTGGGCCTATCTTCTTCCTTCCCTGTTGCGTTGCGCCGAACTTGCTGTTGCGGAAACACTCTGGGCGAAGTTATGTCGGATTGAATTGGAAGGAAACAAGGGAGAGGGAACATTGCTCACTGAGCGTGAGAAGAAAAGTTTGCGGGATGGTCAGGAATTGTTTCGATACGAGCTCCATCAGCGGATACCATTGCTGGAGGAATCCGTGACTTTTGCTGGGCTTCGGGAGCTAATCAGTTGGTTCACTGTGGCTCGAAGGTCCTGGGTCCGCCTGCCCACCACCTCTTCATCGCCAAAGACACCCTCTATAGACATCGCGACCAATCATTTGGTGTCCATGGAAGGTTCACTTCTTCCATCGCGTGATATTTTCTCGGTTTTTGCAGCTCCTAATGTTTTCAGAGACACCACACCAGGGAGCTGTCAGACATACAATATGGCGATGCGTGTGGCACGGCTGACAGAAGTTGTTGTTCTTTCTGTGCACGATGAAATGGCTCGCCTTGGCAATGATGAGAGCATTGGGAAAGATAAGCCAAAAAGTGCGCGTCTACTAGAGAAGGAAGAGAAGATGCGTCAATGCCTTTTGGATGAATTTCGCTGGCACAACATATCCTACCGTGCAGTGGTCTCTAATAACGCGGCGGAAAGAGGTGAGAGAGGGGGTGCAAAGCCAAGCCCCATACACGCATTGGAATAAAAAGGAAATGGAGTGCTTTATTGAAATGCATCATAAAAAAAAAAAAAAAAAAAAGACATCTACAACATTATATATATATTGGCGTCGAATTTTTTTTTTCTTTTTTGTGACGTCACTGTTATCTTCACTTTTTACCCTTTCTTTTTTTTTTTTTTTTTTTCCTCTTTCTGTGTGTGTGCTTGTTTATCCTCCGCTTGTTTTTTGAGTTGATTGGCGACTGCTTCATGGTGTCAGGAACACCTTCCCATTGTTGGGAGACAAGTGAGACGCGATGTCTACTCTTTGATGGCGAGGTCGTGCGAGGGCAGCTGCTCTCGGAGCTCTCACTGCTGGCTGTGGCCGTGAGCGACAACACACGCCACACGGCGGTGCCCCCCGAGCCATTCACGTTGCGTCTCATTATGCATTTCATGGAAGTTGCTTCCAGGTATCCCATGGTGGGTACACTTCTGCTGGACTGCCCGCGGCGCCTGGACGAAGTCATGGAAGAAGAGTTGATGCATTGGCTCCGCGAAGAAAGCGCCCTGATATTTTTTTCAGGAGAGCGTAACGATGCGTCCCAGAGTCTTTGTCATCATGTTTTTTCAGGAAATCCAGCGCCGACGGACGTTGCTCTAGACAGTGACAGTGGATGCCCCATATGTATGTGGACTGCTCAGTGGCCGCATGGTTTTTGGGAGGCAGTGGAAAAGGGAACCGTGAAGATACTTGTCCGTTGCGCACTGAGCGCATTTCCCAGTTGTCTCCCACCCCACACACGTCGGTCGCCTTTCCAGCGACCGAGTGATGCGGCAATAGGAGCGGGACAGTGGATTCATGTTAATGGATACGTCACAGCTGTGTTTTTTCTCCATCGCGAACTTGCGTACCCGGCACCTGTGCTAGAATTTCAACCGTTGCTTTCCAACTGCAACGGGATGATCGGGCAATCGCCGCTTTTGCTGGATCTCTCGCTCCTGCCGGTCGCTGAGGCGCGCGCTGTAGCTGTTGTTGGCGAACGCATCCAAGTGGTGGGTCTCCTGGAATTGGCTTGTAGCAACATGGGCACGGTGCTTTACTCTAGACGTCGTCATACTGCCGCTGCTGCCGCCTCATTTTCATCTTCCTTGTTCCCTTCGTCTGGACAGATTCTCATTGAAGCACGTGCCGTTCGTACTGCTAATTTTGCTTCGCATTGGTCAAAAGATCCGTTGACGGCAACGACGACCTCCGCATCGTCTCCTTTTTTTCCGCAGGAGGTGGATGGTGTTTTTGCGGTAAACGAGGAGTGGGAGGCGGCGGCATTTCTTCAGGCGCGATGCAGTTGGGAGACTGTGGCCGGGGCAGCTGCCTTTGCATTAGCGAAGGGGACGGGCGGGATTCTCCAGAAACAAAAACCGAATGGTCCATGTCGAATGGAAGCACTTTTAGCGGCTTCAGGAGCGTTTGCCCTACCCACGGCGCTCTGGGCAGTTGTGGGCATTGCTCTTACCTCGACGACAGCAAATGTCGGTTCCATTGTAGCCTCTGTTGTGGGACCGTCGGATAGTCTTTCTGTCTTGCAAACGTTTTTGTTGGAGTTGGCTGCTGAAACAAATATGGTGGTGCCTCTTGTGCACGGTGTGGAGGGTGCGCTCCTCCCGGTATATACCAGTGTAGCAGCTTCTCAAGTGAGCATCCCTATCCCTGTTGAAGTTGGACGCCGCATCGAGTGTGTGCGTGGGGGATTGCTCAACATGGCCCATCAACGTGTTCTATTTGCACCATCATTGCATGCCCTTACAACTTCTGCCTTGCATGCAGTACAAGGCGTTCTCAAGCAAAATGAGCATGTTGTGGTGCGTGAAGGGGGCCAGCGCGTGGGGTGCAGAGCTGCAGGGGCTTTTATCGGAATAACACAGGAATCGATGTTGGCGCAGGATCGTCAGCTTTTTTGTTTTATGGAGCGGGGGGACGTTGTCCTTCACCTGCCCACCAACACCAACTCCTGCTCTGTGGAGGATGACCATTTTGCGATCCTTGAGTTGCTCCTTAACAATGTGGAGTGCGGGGAGAGGTCTGAGATGGTAGCAATTGACCACATCAATCGATGTAAAAGTCAATGGCTGAAATGCTGTGAATGGACACTGCATCCATTTGTGGATGAGCCTAGCGTACCACAGATCTCTACCGCGTGCGCGGCGCTGCTTCGTTCTTTTTTCTTTACGGCTAAAGCAAACTGTGCCGAGGCTGTGGATGCCGGTATGATGACAGCTTTGGCGAAACTCACATGTGCCCATGCACTGCTTCGTCAGAGAGTACGTCATGGAGGAACATGTGGGAACATTCAAAAAACAGCCTCATCCGCTTGCGTCTGCGGTGTGAAAATGAGAGAACACTCTGAATCCACTGCACTTGTCGATGCGGTGGTGGCGATAGCACTCTGTGATGCTTCTTTGAAGTTTATCGCAGATGTGTCGCTGATTGGAAAGTCATTCACTTTTGATCTGATGGTAATTGACACCCAATTTGACGTCCTACATTTTGCCAAGGAACTTTATGCACATCTGCTCGCCAACATGCCAAAACCTCCGATGTGAGACAACGTGGCTGCCAAAGAACGCAATGCTCGGTATAATAACCGCGCATCAGCAGCAGCAAGTAATACCACAGACAGAAATACAGAGAAAACAGGGATATATATATATATATATATATATATATATATATTGATTTTATTTATTTATTTTCATTTTTATTTGCCTTTGCGATGGCGTTGCTTTCTTGGTTGTGAACGATTTTTTGCTTGTCGGTTTTTTGCCGCTGAACTTTTTTGGGTGGAGTGAATGTGAATGGGAGATTTATTCTCCAATGGTGACTGGCGGTTTGGCCTTTTTACAGACCAGGCCAATTATATCCTACAAGGCAAAATAAGCGCATGTATTTTGTTATATTTTTTGTTCTTTATACAGAGCTGCAGTGACATCTCTTTGTTGTTTGTTCTTTTTTTTTTTTTTTTTTTTGGAATACGACAGCTCCTGCGTCCTGTAAGCGTACCTCTTGTTTTGGAAACACACGCACACACAAATACTCATTCACACACACGATGATGTTTGGCCGGCCTCCTGCGCCCCAGGTGAACTGGGAGGAGATGTATTTCTACCAGAAGTTGCACCACCTCTTTGATCACGGCTCGGACTGGATGATCTCTAAGCTTAACTGGTGGATCCCCTCCGTTGCAGCAGGGATGGTGCTAAGTCTTTTTTTGCTAAGCGAGAATCCCATTGGTGAGGGCGCTGCCATTACGCTGCCCAATTTTTCGCCTGTGGTGCGTACGCCAAACTTTGGGTTACAAGTCCCGGAACGCGAGGGGGCAGCATCAGATGAGAACGAGGAGGATGAGAATGACGAGGAGGTGTTTTAAATACGCATGTGAAGGGAGGGGGAGGAAACCACGGACTTCTTGTCCCGCTGGATCGAATGTTGTGCGATCATAGGGAGGCGGGGATGTGATGATGAGGATGTTGTTTACGGCCTGTGTATCATGCACATTTATTTATTTTTTTGTAGGCCTTTCCAATAAAAAACTTAAACAAAAATTCGACACATTCACACACCGAGTGGTATACGTACATGTATACATGTATGTATGGAGGAAATGGACCGATCGTTAGGGATTATTACAACCACAAACATTTTTTTTTTTTTTCTGCAACTGACGACGATTATGTTGACGCTGGTGGGGGGTGTATTTTTGTTGCTGTTGTTGTTGTTGTTGTTGAGACCTGCTCTGTTAGCCATGTTCGCGTGTGTGTGTGTGTGTGTGTGTGTAAGTTAAAGTTAACGCGAAACAGACGAAAGCCACACTTGTTTTTGTTGTTGTTATTTAATTTCCTTTTTTTTGAAGTTTTGCTACGAGTGTTCACGAGTCATGTTGTTACTGTCTTCATGGCGAACATTTCTTTTTTTTTTATTTATTATTTTTGCTCCGTAGTAAAACACAAAGGGAGGGCGAGGGGAAAGGGGGATTGTTGTGTATGCTTTCCTATGAGTGGTTCATGGAAACTAAGGACGGAGAGCGGCAGCGCAATCGCCGGTATTCATAGCGACAAGGGGCCATCTCTTATCTTCTTGGAGAACGCTGGTGGTGCGTGGGACGCCAACGATGGATTCCGAACCGGAGGACTTCTTTGGTTTTCTTTAAACGATCTAAACTGACGTGACGTTCAGCGATGATTCTGGTGGTTTATGTGACTGACCTGCTATCTGTCATTTTTTCAATTGTAATCTGTCTTTTGCGTGGTACGTCTCCTTTTTTTCTTTTTTTTTTCTTTTTAACAGCTATTGGAATAGAAGCTCTACATCAAATGACGTTGTCTTTTTATCGTGGCAGCCTTTTTGCCAATTGAACAGCGACGGGGAACCGTTATTTTTGTTTTGCATGACGCGTTTGGAATTGCGTCTTGTGAGGCAAATTACGTTCCCGCCGGCTGTCCTCAAACCGATGCAATGTCGCACCGCAGCAGCTGCTGAGGCTGCGCTCCACCAGGCATGTGTGTGTGAGGCCATTTTGTATGGCAGACGGGGGCCGAGGCGCATTTATAATTCCTCTCCATTTTGCATATATATTTTGTGCGCATGCGGCTATGATTCCTCTTAGCTTGTTGTTTTTATCGAGCGCGCCGCACTGAAACTTTGATTTTTCTCCGTGAACGCCTCCATTTTTTATTGATGGATGCCTGATTGCAGGCGGTGTTGCACCGCCGTGTGTTCGGTGCTTTGTGGAATGGGTTGCTCGTGCTTGTTCTTTTTTCTTCTTTTCTTTTGACCTCAGCGAAGGGTGGGCGAGCGGCGGGGAAAAAAAAAAAAAAGGAAGAAAAATATGACTGATGAACGGGACGTGTCTGTGCTGCAGGCGTTTACAGCCGTGGGGGGCGACGACAAGGCGTGCGTCCGTCTCTTTTCGCGGGGTGGCTCTACTCCGGGGTGCTACGTCCTGGGCTCGTGGGCCGGATTCATTGCGCGGGAGTACATCCGGTCCACCGCGGTGTTGAAGAACTGGGGCGGAGTGGATGTGGTGGTCGTGAACGACAGTATTGCGAAGGAAGTCATCCGTGATTGTCTTCTGCGGCGTGGTGCCTCTGTCGAGTACTACGAACGACCACCCGGTGGCGGGACGTACGCATGTGTACAGCGCGGCTCACCGGGGAACATTACCGACTTTGAGGCAACGCTTTTTTCGTTTGAAGAGGCGGAAATCCAGTTGATGGCAACTGGAGCAATTGTTCTTGAGAAAAATAACACAAGTGGCAACGCGGGTAAATGCATGATTTCAGGCGGGCAAGGAATCAGGGTGGGATTTGCCGCACTGAACACAACTCTTCGGACCCTGATTTACGCGGAGTATCTTGACACGCTGCAGCTGACCAGTCTTGATGCCTTGATGGCGCAGTGCAATCTGAAGGAGCTTATCTATTTGGACAGGAGCCGATGCAGAATTAGCAGCAATAGTAACAAGGGAGGAGGAGCCGCAGGTGTTGCCGGCGGAAGCGGGCGAGAAGAAGAGTCGTTACGGGCGGTGAAACAGTTGTGTGAGCGTGCAAACATTACTTACCGTGAATTGGGACACAATGGCGCTGCTCCATCACATGATTCTCCGCAGAAACCCCTACAGCCGCAGGGAAGACGAGAGGGCAACGTGACCAAAGGCGATTTTCTCAGTGCTCTTGAAGACATTCTTCGTGTGCCAGAGGACCGGCTTGCCCTTTCTAACTGTCCATTGGCGTCTCGAGCGATTGAATATCTTGTCTCTAATATTATTGATAACTTTGACGCAACGAATCACCGTGCTTTCTACTTAAAGCATACAATTTCATCCACCTTTATGAAACTGGACACCGCGGCAATACAGGCATTGCACATTATCCACCAGAAACCAGAAGCGCGCGGTTCCCTTCCCACATCCGTCTATTCGTGGCTGAACCGCTGCGTTACCGGCATGGGCTCTCGGATGATGCGGCAGTGGTTGCTTCAGCCGCTGCGCAACGCAGAGGAAATCAATCAGCGTCTTTCCCTTGTAGAATTGATGGTGGAAGACTCGATTTTGCGGGATGCTCTTCTTTCGCAAGTGCTACGATGTTGTGGTGACATGGATCGTTTAAATCGCAAGCTTCAACGACGTAGCATCGCTCTCAAAGATCTTCAGTCCATTCTGACGTTTGTCAACACCATTCCGCGGGCCGTGCAGGTGTTGAGGACCCACCAAGGCGGGCGAAATGACAAACTGCTGATGGATGAATACATCGCCCCATTGGAGGACATTAACGAGCATTTCTCAAACCTCCGCATCCTTATCACAGCAACTGTTGACCTCTCCGACGAAAACACTACTCGCATCAACCCTGAATTTGATGACGAACTGATGGAACTAGAGGAACAACGAAAAAGCGTGGTCAAGGCCATTGAAAGCGAACACCAACGCGTGATGAAAGTGTATGGATGGACAGAAAAGCAACTGAAGTGTGAGTACCATACGACATACGGTTATGTCTTTCGTGTAACGCGAAAAGAAGACCAACAGGTGCGCACAAGCAAGGAACTAATTACGGTGAGCACTTCCAAGGACGGTGTAAGATTTGTTTCAGAACGACTTTCTTCACTTAGTGAGCAATATAAAGGCATTCGAAAGGTATATGATGTGCGTCAGCAAGATCTTAAGCAGAAGCTTGTAAGCACCGTCGTCACTTATCTGCCAGTACTTGATGATGCAAAGGAGTTGATTGCGGCGCTGGATGTTTTTGTGGCCTGGGCAACGGTGGTAAGGGATTCTCCACATCCCATGGTTCGTCCAACGATTAGGACACCTGAGACAGAGGAGGAACAAGAGGGCAATAAAAGTCTTATCACGCTTCTTAATGTTCGTCACCCGCTTGTTGAACTCCGTCAGCCAGTGTACACACCCAACACGTTACATCTAACGGACGATGCCAATGCGCTTATTATAACGGGACCCAACATGGGAGGCAAATCAACTTTTATGCGGAGCGTGGGAATATGTGTTGTGCTGGCACAGGCAGGCTGCTTTGTGCCGGCCGATTCGGCGGATATGGTAACAAGGGACGCCGTCATGTGTCGTGTTGGAGCCACGGATCACCTTGCACAAGGGGTGTCGACGTTTATGGTGGAGATGTTGGAATCTGCTGCCATTTTAAACGCTGCTACGCGAGATTCACTTGCCATTATTGATGAACTTGGCCGCGGAACGTCTACTTACGATGGGTTTGGTTTGGCTTGGGCCATTGCACAGGAGGTGGCGGTAAAGGCTCGTTCTGCGCTTCTCTTTTCTACCCACTTCCATGAGATGACACAGCTAGCAGAGCATCACACCAATGTGAGGAATGCGCACTTTGGCGCCGAAGTCAACACGGTCGAGGGGACACTGCGCTTTTCTTACCGACTGGAGCCTGGGCCGTGTGGTCGCAGTTACGGTCTGTATGTGGCCCAGCTGGCCAACCTCCCAGAGGAAGTTGTGCAATCTGCTAAGTGCAAGGCGGCAGGGTTGGAAACCTTTGAGCAGGACGAGGGGCAAAAAAGGGACTACGCAACCATCTCTTCTGCTTCTTCAGAGATCACCGAACGACTTGCTTACTATGCAAAATGCATACGTGGGCTAAATGACACCAAATTGGCGGCTGGCAATGAGGAGGCGAGTCAGCGGCTGCGTCTTGAAATCCAGCAAGACTCTCTCATATCGTATTTGCTTTAAGTGTAAAATGAAAAGGGAAGGTGAGCTCTTGTCTGTCTCTTTTGGCCTTGTGGTGGTTGTTTTTTCATTAATATTATTATTTGTTGTTGTTGTTGTTTTTGTTATTTGTTATCCACCCGCCGTAGGCCTTTGCCGATGATATGGCGGGGCTCCCTCATAGAGAATTGGAAGAATTCCAAAGCTTATATATATATATATATATAACGAGAGAGAGTGTTTTTTTTTTTTTTTTTTTTCTAAGAGTGTCAGTGGGCCCTTCTGAAAAGAGCGAAAAACCACAAGAAAAGGTTTGGGAAAGTGAAGGAACCGAAAAGGGACCAAAGAAGACGTGAGTGTTGAATGAAATATGGAAGCGGATGTGTGCGTAAAAAAGCGAAGTGAAAGGGGGATAAGTGTATGAAGCGGACTTGCGTTTCTTCTTTCGAACTGTCCAACTCCTTCATATCTTTCTCTCTTTACATATATATATATATATATATATATGGGCTTCTTATTTGTTCTTTGCTTAACTTTGAACTTAAAAAAGAAGAAAATAAAGGAAGGCAGGGAGTCGGAGGAAAAAAAAAAAAGAGTTTTCGGGGTACTTAGAGGAGTGATCGTGCTGCTAACGCATAAAAAATGATAAAACGTTTTGTTTTTTGTCCACCCGGCCCGCCACCATCACCACTTCTAATAAGCTGCTGGAGCAAGATGCGCTTTGTTGAGGATGGGGATGCAGTGATTTACTATCTGCACATTAGGCATTGTACGGTAAACGGTGCCTCGGCAAGTTCGGACACTCGCTTGACGATTCTTTACAGTCATGGGAATGCGGAAGATTTGGGGAGTTGCTATGAAGGACTTGTAGCGTTGTCGCGTGCGATTGGGGCCGATATCGTTGTGTATGACTATTGTGGCTATGGCTTTTCAAAAGCGAGGGGTCAAAGTGGACCAACAGAGGAGCGTGTCTATAAGGACGCAGACGCCATATTTGCTGAACTTACCGGTCGTCTTAATATTAAGCCGCTCCAGGTTGTTCTCATGGGGCGCTCGATGGGTGGCGGACCCGCCTGCTACTTGGCTGCGAAGCATCATTCGACGATTGGTGGACTTATCCTGCTTTCCACTTTCACGTCATGTTTGGGGGCCGTTAATTGTTCCTGCCTACGTTACCTGTGCGTTAAAGACATGTTTCCTAACGAAGAATTTCTTGAGAGTGTTGTTGACTGCCCAGTGCTCATTATGCATGGGAAGAAGGACAGCGTGGTTTCCTTTAGTTGTGCCGAGCGATTATTGAAGATTGTCGAGCAGGTGCAAAAACGTTTCAAGAAAGAAGGAATGGTAAGCCACCATTGGTTTGCGAATTGCGGTCACAACGATATCGAGGTGGTGAGCATGGAAGAATTGAGAGAGCATCTCAAAACCTTCTTGAACCGTCTGACAATTCACAACACCGAACGGAGTACTCATTCCACTCCATAATCAATTTTTTGCTTATTTCTTCTGCTTTTTTTTTTTTTTTTTTTTTTTTTTTTTTTTTGTGTGTGTGTGTGTGAGTGTGTGTATATGAGTTAGGTTTGTTGGGGATAGATAAGTGTTATTTTGCTTTTTCTTGTTGTTGTTGTTGTGAGAAATGCTTCTAAATCGGTGGACGATTTTTTGTCGTGAGACCGATGTGGTACTGTAACGACTGCTCGCATTCCAATTCCACCGCTTACAACCCCTCTAATTTGGCACTGCCGTCTGCTGATTTCTGCTTTGTATCGTCACTGTTGCAAGAGGGCCATAATCAAGATACATGCACACTTATAAGTGCAAATATAAACGTGTATTGGCGTTGAATGAACCAATGCGGTGTGCATCACCTTCTCCCTTTTTTCTGTTTTCTTTTTTTTTTTTCTTTTCTTCTTCTTTTTGGGGTTGGGTCTCTACTGTGCAAGAGCGACGGGGCAAAAAGATGGAGAAACCCATGAAAGGGGAAAAAGTGCGTCCATTGCAAGTGCTTCCTCGCAACAGTTTGCATCCGGCTGGGCGCACTGGCGGACGTCACTCAGTAGGGAGCAGCGGCATTTGCAGCAGGAGTGGTTCTTCGTATGTTGTTGACTTTTCGGCGTCTCCACCGACGTGGGCTGCTCCGGGCGCAGGCTGTGTGACAGTGGCACAGCCGAGTCTCCCACCTGTCGACGACGCTGAGCCCCAAAATAGAAGAATGTCATCGGGGCACGGAGCAACTCCGTCTCGCACAAGTCTCATGGTAGTGCCTGAAGAAACGGTAGAAGAAGATGAGGGCACCAGGGATTCATTCTCCTCTTCGTCGAGTGCGTATATGCGGCACCACCGGTACGAAAATCCCTTCACCGCGTATCAGCCGGTGTCGGATCCGTACGATCGTCACCGCGAAATTGAGCGGCAGCGGCGGTTCATAAATGACAGTAAACGGCTGGGGCGGCCGTTCATTCCCAGCGGTGGACGAGCGTTAGAAAAGCCGACGCGTTATTTGCTGGGTGACTGCGTTGCTGCCATTTACCGCACGATTGGGCGTGACTGGCCTGAAACAGACCCAATGGTCATCTCCACTGCGGAGGACCTTGTTGTAGTCTACATGAAGCGAGCCCGTTTGCGCAACACGGACACAGTGCTGCGTTATATGAATGCATCCTTGAAGCGAAACGAAGCGGTGCGGGCGTTTGATCTAAGAAAAGTTCCGGAAGGGTGGGATTTACTTACGGATGACGGACATATAATGTACACTTTCAAGCCGCCGTGGGTGCGACAGCGGCGCTTTCTTCAGATCAAGTCGTGACCCGCAAAGCACATTAGAGAGAGCGAGGTAGATAGAAATTGAGTGAAATATTCGGCTAAGAGAGACAAAAGGAAAAAAAAAAAAAAGTGGTGGGGGGAAGAGTACTTATGAGTATTTATGTCTTTTTTTCTCTTTCTCCGTGTGTGTGTGTGTGTGTGCATGTATGAAGAAGTCACACTGGTGACTGAAGCTTTTTTTTTTTTTTTTTGAGGGTAATTTGTTGCATAACTCCTTTGAGGAGATGCCTTGCAGTTGAAAAGGAGAAGGAAGTACACATCCAATTGCGTACATCACTACGATTGTGCAACTTACACACACACACACACACGGAGAAGACAACAAAAGTAAAAAAAAAAGGTTACTTGGCCCTTTTAATGTGGTGCCATCAGGGCGACAAGGAACAATGCTTATTGCGTTGCGCGTGTTGTTTTCTGCTGGTTTCTTTTTTTTGTTGTTGTTGTTGTTTGTTTCTTTTGGTGCTTGTATTATGGTTTTATGTTGTACATTTTAGCAATTATAAAGACGGAGGCAAGAAGAGCGTTTTTGGAGTAAACGAAGAAAGAAAGGGAAAATGAATAAGAATAGACTTTCAGTCATTTCCCTTTTTTTTTTTTTTGCTCATGAGTACTTTCAGGCCGTATTTTTCTTTTTTTTTTCTTTTTTTTATTTCTCCATTTTTTTTTTTTTTTTTTTTTTTACGCCTACTCACGTAGGCGTTGTCGCCTCTTATGAATCCAGACGCGCCAGCCTTTATTCCCACATTTGCTCGCGACAGCGTCCACCGTCGTGTGTACACTCGTGCAACATTAAAGAATATTGAGTTAAATGTGATCCAAAACATCTCCTGCGCTCCTTTGACAGGCGCCCATTTGACCCTTCGCACACCGAAAGACTTTGCCGCACTTTTAAAGCTTCCATACGCTATTGAGTGGTTGGATGTGGCTCATGTGGTTTCTTTGGTGCGGAGTGGTCATCGTGTCGTGCAGAAAGGCCCGCTTCACAGGGATTCTTGTGATCAAAACCATGGCAAAATCGATAATAAGCGTCCCCGTTGTATTCAGTGCCAGCAGGGTCGGGAAACGTGTACTTTGATCGGTGAGGTGGTTGCCGCTTCAGTACGCCGTGCAGCCTCCAGTCGACTTGGAGCGGCGATGCTTCAATCCGGTGATGTTGTATGGGGTCTGTTGCAGCTGGCTTTGGTTTTTGATGCCCGTCAAAGTTCCTTGCGGCTTCGCTTGCTGGCTGAACGACATCCAGGCGTGGTGGAATGCATTCGACAATACCT